>NW_027139260.1:300000-473833 GCF_035084215.1 Heptranchias perlo
TCTGTCTCCCTGTGCACTGTGTGGATGTGATTTGTGTTTGTGTCTGTCTCCCTGTGTACCTGTGTAGATGTGGTTTGTATATGCGTCCGTTTCACTGTGCACTGTGTGGATGGGGTCTGTATTTGTGTCTGTCTCCCTGTGCACTGTGTGGATGGGGTTTGTGTTTTTTCTGTCGCCCTGCGCACTGTGCGGATGGGGTTTGTGTTTGTTTCTGTCTCCCTGTGCACTGTGGATGTGGTCTGTATTTGTGTCTGTCTCCCTGCGCACTGTGTGGATGGGGTTTGTGTTTGTGTCTGTCTCCATGCGCACTGTGTGGATGGGGTTTGTGTTTGTTTCTGTCTCCCTGCGCACTGTGTGGATGGGGTTTGTGTTTGTATCTGTCTCCCTGTGCACTGTGTGGATGTGATTTGTGTTTGTTTCTGTCTCCCTGCGCACTGTGTGGATGGGGTTTGTTTTTGTTTCTGTCTCCCTGCGCACTGTGTGGATGGGGTTTGTGTTTGTATCTGTCTCCCTGTGCACTGTGTGGATGTGGTTTGTGTTTGTTTCTGTCTCCCTGTGCACTGTGTGGATGGGGTTTGTGTTTGTGTCTGTCTCCCTGTGCACCTGTGTGGATGTGGTTTGTATTTGTGTCCGTCTCACTGTGCACTGTGTGTGGATGGGGTTTGTGTTTGTGTCTGTCTCCCTGTGTACCTGTGTGGATGTGGTTTGTATTTGTGTCCGTCTCACTGTGCACTGTGTGTGGATGGGGTTTGTGTTTGTGTCTGACTCTCTGCGCACTGTGTGGATGTGGTCCTAATTTGTTTCTGTCTCCCTGGGCACTGTGTGGCTGTGTGGATGGGGTTTGTGTTTGTGTCCGTCTCACTGTGCACTGTGTGGATGTGGTTTGTGTTTGTGTCTGTCTCCCTGTGCACTGTGTGTGGATGGGGTTTGTGTTTGTATCTGTCTCCCTGTGCACTGTGTGGATGGGGTTTGTGTTTGTGTCTGGCTCTCTGCGAACTGTGTGGATGTGGTCCTAATTTGTTTCTGTCTCCCTGCGCACTGTGTGGATGGGGTTTGTGTTTGTTTCCGTCTCCCTGCATACTTTGTGGATGGGGTTTGTGTTTGTTTCTGTCTCCCTGTGCACTGTGTGGATGGGATTTGTGTTTGTTTCTGTCTCCCTTTGCACACTGTGTAGATGGGGTTTGTGTTTGTTTCTCTCTCCCTGCACACTGTGTGGATGTGGTTTGTGTTTTTTCTGTCTCCCCGCGCACTGTGTGGATGTGATTTGTGTTTGTTTCTGTCTCCCTGCGCACTGTGTGGATGGGGTTTGTGTTTGTTTCTGTCTCCCTGCGCATTGTGTGGATGTGGTTTGCGTTTGTGTCTGTCTCCCTGTGCACTGTGTGGATATGATTTGTGTTTGTGTCTGTCTCCCTGTGTACCTGTGTAGATGTGGTTTGTATATGCGTCCGTTTCACTGTGCACTGTGTGGATGGGGTCTGTATTTGTGTCTGTCTCCCTGTGCACTGTGTGGATGGGGTTTGTGTTTTTTCTGTCGCCCTGCGCACTGTGCGGATGGGGTTTGTGTTTGTTTCTGTCTCCCTGTGCACTGTGGATGTGGTCTGTATTTGTGTCTGTCTCCCTGCGCACTGTGTGGATGGGGTTTGTGTTTGTGTCTGTCTCCATGCGCACTGTGTGGATGTGATTTGTGTTTGTTTCTGTCTCCCTGCGCACTGTGTGGATGGGGTTTGTGTTTGTTTCTGTCTCCCTGCGCACTGTGTGGATGGGGTTTGTGTTTGTATCTGTCTCCCTGTGCACTGTGTGGATGTGGTTTGTGTTTGTTTCTGTCTCCCTGTGCACTGTGTGGATGGGGTTTGTGTTTGTGTCTGTCTCCCTGTGTACCTGTGTGGATGTGGTTTGTATTTGTGTCCGTCTCACTGTGCACTGTGTGTGGATGGGGTTTGTGTTTCTGTCTGACTCTCTGCGCACTGTGTGGATGTGGTCCTGATTTGTTTCTGTCTCCCTGGGCACTGTGTGGCTGTGTGGATGGGGTTTGTGTTTGTGTCCGTCTCACTGTGCACTGTGTGGATGTGGTTTGTGTTTGTGTCTGTCTCCCTGTGCACTGTGTGTGGATGGGGTTTGTGTTTGTATCTGTCTCCCTGTGCACTGTGTGGATGTGGTTTGTGTTTGTGTCTGGTCTGTCTCCCTGTGCACTGTGTGGATGTGGTTTGTGTTTGTTTCTGTCTCCCTGCGCACTGTGTGGATGGGGTTTGTGTTTGTTTCCGTCTCCCTGCATACTTTGTGGATGGGGTTTGTGTTTGTTTCTGTCTCCCTGTGCACTGTGTGGATGGGATTTGTGTTTGTTTCTGTCTCCCTGCTCACTGTGTGGATGGGGTTTGTGTTTGTGTCTGTCTCCCTGCGCACTGTGTGGGTGTGGTTTGTGTTTGTGTCTGTCTCCCTGCGCACTGTGTGGATGTGATTTGTGTTTGTTTCTGTCTCCCTGCGCACTGTGTGGATGGGGTTTGTGTTTGTGTCTGTCTCCCTGCGCATTGTGTGGATGTGGTTTGCGTTTGTGTCTGTCTCCCTGTGCACTGTGTGGATGTGGTTTCTGTTTGTGTCTATCTCCCTGTGCACTGTGTGGATGGGGTTTGTGTTTGTGTCTGTCTCCCTGTGCACACTGTGTGGATGGGGTTTGTGTTTTTTCTGTCGCCCTGCGCACTGTGTGGATGTGATTTGTGTTTGTTTCTGTCTCCCTGCGCTTTGTGTGGATGGGGTTTGTGTTTGTGTCTGTCTCCCTGCGCATTGTGTGGATGTGGTTTGCGTTTGTGTCTGTCTCCCTGTGCACTGTGTGGATGTGGTTTGTGTTTGTGTTTGTCTCCCTGTGTACCTGTGTAGATGTGGTCTGTATATGCGTCCGTTTCACTGTGCACTGTGTGGATGGGGTCTGTATTTGTGTCTGTCTCCCTGCGCACTGTGCGGATGGGGTTTGTGTTTGTGTCTATCTCCCTGTGCACTGTGGATGGGGTCTGTATTTGTGTCTGTCTCCCTGCGCACTGTGCGGATGGGGTTTGTGTTTGTGTCTGTCTCCCTGCGCACTGTGTGGATGGGGTTTGTATTTGTGTCTGTTACCAGATGTGAAATGCTTGCATGTTTTGCTCTGACTCTCGTTGGGCTGAGACTGACACCAGACGCCACATTCTCACTCAATCACATCGCATCAAACTGCAGATACACAGGAGCTGGCACATTGTGCGCTCTCGTTGTTCTGGGTGTGATTGTGGACCATGACCTGAGACTGGGTGATATCAGAAACTCAAACACAACAACATCCAACTGTCAGTCACACGCTGACTCCATTAACAGCCAATGAGGAGCCAGCCCTCAGTGCGAGTCACTTACTGTCAGGTGGAGAATGTTGTGGAAGGTTTCAGGCTCCTCGAACCCCGTGTGATCCTGAGGTCCCTGTACACCACCTACAGGAGACCCACCCACCCACAGTTTAACACATCCCTCACTGAGGGGGTTGGAGAATAGATGGAGCTCCAGCCAATGGCAATCTGACCCTGGGCTGTGTCACTGGTTGCTATGAGGATGTGGTTCAGGGAATGTCAGCTTTTGTTTCCTGGGACTTTCCAGAACAAAAATGTGGCTAAGATTTAACAAAGATCTCACACAATAACAGCATTCCAAACCAATGAGAATCCTGCTCAGAGACAAGATTACCTCAAAGTGATACCGAGAACGAATGATAGGTGTAACATGTTAATATATTGCAATGAATGGAGTGTAAGAATTCAGTATTTATATGCCAAAAAACCCAATATCCTCTCACAACATCTATAAAACCACCCGGTTTCGAGTGTTTTTTTCTGGCAGCAAACAAGGGAAAATAAGGCATTGTATTGGTATCTCCTTCTGAACCTAATGGTGACTTCAACTACCTGCCCTAAGCTCAGTCAAACACTTGGGGAAGTGGTTGCAAGTGGGCATGGTTTAATGCACCCCTCTATTTACCTCTCCCCCAGGAAACAATGTCCACAACGGTATGGTGTCCCAGAGGGGGAAGAGAATCATGGAGACCATTGATTCAGGAAATGCTTTAAATCACCAGGTCTTTTACAGGCTGAAGGGGCTGTCATTTGTTGAGTCTGCTGAGACCTTAGGCCCTGAAGTGTATCACCAAGGTTAGAGAGAGACCTTACACGTCGATACAACTTTGGGGTAAGTCACACATTTCCCTCTGTGAACATAACAGCATAAGAAATAGGAGCAGGAGTAGGCCAAATGACCACTCAAGCCTGCTCCGCCATCCAATCAGATCATGGCTGAGCTGCTATTTCAACTCCATTTTCCTGCCCTATCCTCATATCCCTTGATTCTGAGTTTTGAGGGGAATGGCACGGATGTGGAGGGCAGGAGAGAAGGAAAAGGACGGAGACATCATAGCAGGCAGCAACACACCACAAGGTCAGTACTAATCTGTTTCAAGATCAAATATTCATCACTGATGGGTCTGGATCAATGCTTCATTACTGATGGGTCCAGATCAATGCTTCGTTACTGATGGGTCAAGATCAATGCTTCGTTACTGATGGGTCCAGATCAATGCTTCATTACTGATGGGTCTAGATCAATGCTTCATTACTGATGGGTCCAGATCAATGCTTCATTACTGATGGGTCTAGATCAATGTTTCATTACTGATGGGTCTAGATCAATGTTTCATTACTGATGGGTCTAGATCAATGCTTCATTACTGATGGGTCCAGATCAATGCTTCATTACTGATGGGTCTAGATCAATGCTTCATTACTGATGGGTCTAGATCAATGTTTCATTACTGATGGGTCTAGATCAATGCTTTATTACTGATGGGTCCAGATCAATGTTTCATTCCTGATGGGTCAAGATCAATGCTTCTTTACTGATGGGTCTAGATCAATGTTTCATTACTGATGGGTCTGGATCAATGTTTCATTACTGATGGGTCAAGATCAATGCTTCTTTACTGATGGGTGTAGATCAATGCTTCGTTACTGATGGGTCAAGATCAATGCTTCGTTACTGATGGGTCCAGATCAATGCTTCATTACTGATGGGTCTAGATCAATGCTTCATTACTGATGGGTCCAGATCAATGCTTCATGACTGATGGGTCAAGATCAATGCTTCTTTACTGATGGGTCTAGATCAATGTTTCATTACTGATGGGTCTGGATCAATGTTTCATTACTGATGGGTCAAGATCAATGCTTCTTTACTGATGGGTGTAGATCAATGCTTCGTTACTGATGGGTCAAGATCAATGCTTCGTTACTGATGGGTCCAGATCAATGCTTCATTACTGATGGGTCTAGATCAATGCTTCATTACTGATGGGTCCAGATCAATGCTTCATGACTGATGGGTCTAGATCAATGTTTCATTACTGATGGGTCTAGATCAATGTTTCATTACTGATGGGTCTAGATCAATGCTTCATTACTGATGGGTCCAGATCAATGCTTCATTACTGATGGGTCTAGATCAATGCTTCATTACTGATGGGTCGAGATGAATGTTTCATTACTGATGGGTCTAGATCAATGCTTTATTACTGATGGGTCCAGATCAATGTTTCATTCCTGATGGGTCAAGATCAATGCTTCTTTACTGATGGGTCTAGATCAATGTTTCATGCCAAAAAAAACCAATATCCTCTCACATCTGTAAAACCACCTGGTTTCTAGTGTTTTTTTCCGGCAGCAAACAAGGGAAAATAAGGCATTGTATTTGTATCTCCTTCTGAACCTAATGGTGACTTCAACTACCTGCCCTAAGCTCAGTCAAACACTTGGGGAAGTGGTTGCAAGTGGGCATGGTTTAATGCACCCCTCTATTTACCTCTCCCCCAGGAAACAATGTCCACAACGGTATGGTGTCCCAGAGGGGGAAGAGAATCATGCAGACCATTGATGCAGGAAATGCTTTAAATCACCAGGTCTTTTACAGGCTGAAGGGGCTGTCATTTGTTGAGTCTGCTGAGACCTTAGGCCCTGAAGTGTATCACCAAGGTTAGAGAGAGATTTTACACATCGATACAACTTTGGGGTAAGTCACACATTTCCCTCTGTGAACATAACAGCATAAGAAATAGGAGCAGGAGTAGGCCAAATGACCACTCAATCCTGCTCCGCCATCCAATCAGATCATGGCTGAGCTGCTATTTCAACTCCATTTTCCTGCCCTATCCTCATATCCCTTGATTCTGAGTTTTGAGGGGAATGGCACGGATGTGGAGGGCAGGAGAGAAGGAAAAGGACGGAGACATCATAGCAGGCAGCAACACACCACAAGGTCAGTACTAATCTGTTTCAAGATCAAATATTCATCACTGATGGGTCTGGATCAATGCTTCATTACTGATGGGTCCAGATCAATGCTTCGTTACTGATGGGTCAAGATCAATGCTTCGTTACTGATGGGTCCAGATCAATGCTTCATTACTGATGGGTCTAGATCAATGCTTCATTACTGATGGGTCCAGATCAATGCTTCATTACTGATGGGTCTAGATCAATGTTTCATTACTGATGGGTCTAGATCAATGTTTCATTACTGATGGGTCTAGATCAATGCTTCATTACTGATGGGTCCAGATCAATGCTTCATTACTGATGGGTCTAGATCAATGCTTCATTACTGATGGGTCTAGATCAATGTTTCATTACTGATGGGTCTAGATCAATGCTTTATTACTGATGGGTCCAGATCAATGTTTCATTCCTGATGGGTCAAGATCAATGCTTCTTTACTGATGGGTCTAGATCAATGTTTCATTACTGATGGGTCTGGATCAATGTTTCATTACTGATGGGTCAAGATCAATGCTTCTTTACTGATGGGTGTAGATCAATGCTTCGTTACTGATGGGTCAAGATCAATGCTTCGTTACTGATGGGTCCAGATCAATGCTTCATTACTGATGGGTCTAGATCAATGCTTCATTACTGATGGGTCCAGATCAATGCTTCATGACTGATGGGTCAAGATCAATGCTTCTTTACTGATGGGTCTAGATCAATGTTTCATTACTGATGGGTCTGGATCAATGTTTCATTACTGATGGGTCAAGATCAATGCTTCTTTACTGATGGGTGTAGATCAATGCTTCGTTACTGATGGGTCAAGATCAATGCTTCGTTACTGATGGGTCCAGATCAATGCTTCATTACTGATGGGTCTAGATCAATGCTTCATTACTGATGGGTCCAGATCAATGCTTCATGACTGATGGGTCTAGATCAATGTTTCATTACTGATGGGTCTAGATCAATGTTTCATTACTGATGGGTCTAGATCAATGCTTCATTACTGATGGGTCCAGATCAATGCTTCATTACTGATGGGTCTAGATCAATGCTTCATTACTGATGGGTCGAGATGAATGTTTCATTACTGATGGGTCTAGATCAATGCTTTATTACTGATGGGTCCAGATCAATGTTTCATTCCTGATGGGTCAAGATCAATGCTTCTTTACTGATGGGTCTAGATCAATGTTTCATGCCAAAAAAAACCAATATCCTCTCACATCTGTAAAACCACCTGGTTTCTAGTGTTTTTTTCCGGCAGCAAACAAGGGAAAATAAGGCATTGTATTTGTATCTCCTTCTGAACCGAATGGTGACTTCAACTACCTGCCCTAAGCTCAGTCAAACACTTGGGGAAGTGGTTGCAAGTGGGCATGGTTTAATGCACCCCTCTATTTACCTCTCCCCCAGGAAACAATGTCCACAACGGTATGGTGTCCCAGAGGGGGAAGAGAATCATGCAGACCATTGATGCAGGAAATGCTTTAAATCACCAGGTCTTTTACAGGCTGAAGGGGCTGTCATTTGTTGAGTCTGCTGAGACCTTAGGCCCTGAAGTGTATCACCAAGGTTAGAGAGAGATTTTACACATCGATACAACTTTGGGGTAAGTCACACATTTCCCTCTGTGAACATAACAGCATAAGAAATAGGAGCAGGAGTAGGCCAAATGACCACTCAATCCTGCTCCGTCATCCAATCAGATCATGGCTGAGCTGATATTTCAACTCCATTTTCCTGCCCTATCCTCATGTCCCTTAGGAAAATAGGAACATAGGAACAGGAGGAGGCCATTCAGCCCCTCGTGCCTGCTCCGCCATTTGATAAGATCATGGCTGATCTGTGATCTAACTCCATATACCTGCCTTTGGCCCATATCCCTTAATACCTTTGATTGCCAAAAAGCTCTCGATCTTAGATTTAAATTGAGTAATTGAGCTAGTATCAATTGCCGTTTGCGGAAGAGAGTTCCAAACTTCTACCACCCTTAGTGTGTAGAAATGTTTTCTAATCTCACTCCTGAAAGGTCTGGCTCTAGTTTTTAGACTGTGCCCCCTACTCCTGGAATCCCCAGCCAGGGGAAATAGTTTCTCTCTATCCACCCTATCTGTTCCCCTTAATATCTTATAAACTTCGATCAGGTCACCCCTTAACCTTCTGAACTCTAGAGAATACAACCCCAATTTGTGTAATCTCTCCTCGTAACTTAACCCTTGAAGTCCGGGTATCATTCTAGTAAACCTATGCTGCACTGCCTCCAAGGCCAATATGTCCTTCCGAAGGTGCGGTGCCCAGAACTGCTCACAGTACTCCAGGTGCGGTCTAACCAGGGTTTTGTATCGCTGCAGCATAACTTCTGCCCCCTTGTACTCTAGTCCTCTAGATATAAAGGCCAACATTCCATTTGCCTTCTTGATTATTTTCTGCACCTGTTCATGAAACTTCAATGATCTATGTACCTGAACCCCTAAGTCCCTTTGGACATCCACTGTTTTTAACTTTTTACCATTTAGAAAGTACCCTGTTCGATCCTTTTTTGATCCAAGTGGATGACCTCACATTTGTCTACATTGAATTCCATTTGCCACAGTTTTGCCCATTCACCTAATCTATCAATATCGCTTTGTAATTTTATGTTTTCATCTACACTGCTTACAATGCCACTAATCTTTGTGTCATCGGCAAACTTAGATATGAGACTTTCTATGCCTTCATCTAAGTCGTTAATACATATTGTGAATAATTGAGGCCCCAGACAGATCTCTGCGGGACTCCACTAGTCACATCCTGCCAATGTGAGTACCTTCCCATTACCCCTACTCTCTGTCGCCTTTCGCTCAGCCAACTTCCTAACCAAGTCCGTACTTTTCCCTCAATTCCATGGGCTTCTATCTTAGCTAACAGTCTCTTATGTGGGACCTTATCAAATGCCTTCTGGAAGTCCATATAAATAACATCCATTGACATTCCCCTGTCCACTACTTTAGTCACTTCTTCAAAAAATTCAATCAGGTTTGTCAGGCACGACCTACCTTTCACAAATCCATGCTGGCTCTCTCTGATTAACTGAAAATTCTCGAGGTGTTCAGTCACCCTATCCTTAATTATGGACTCCAGCATTTTCCCCACAACAGATGTTAGGCTAACTGGTCTATAATTCCCTGGTTTCCCTCTCTCTCCTTTCTTAAAAAGCGGAGTGACATGTGCAATTTTCCAATCCAGAGGGACAGTTCCTGAATCTAGAGAACTTTGAAAGATTATAGTTAGGGCATCCGCAATGTGCTCACCTACTTCCTTTAAAACCCTGGGATGGAAACCATCTGGTCCTGGGGATTTGTCACTCTTAAGTGCTATTATTTTCTTCATTACTGTTGCTTTACTTATGTTAATTTTATCGAGTCCCTGTCCCAGATTCAATATTAGTTTTCTTGGGATTTCCAGCATGCTATCCTCTTTTTCGACTGTAAATACTGACGCAAAGTAATTGTTCAACATGTCCGCCATTTCCCCATTGTCAATGACAATATCCCCACTTTCAGTTTTTAAGGGGCCAACACTGCTCCTGACCACCCTCTTTTTCCTAATATAACTGTAAAAATTCTTCGTATTGGTTTTGATATCCCTTGCGAGTTTCTTTTCATACTCTCTTTTTGTAGCTCTTACTATCTGTTTTGTGACCCTTTGTTGATCTTTGTATCTTTCCCATTCACCAGGATCTGTGCCATTTTTTGCCTTTTTGTATGCCCTTTCCTTATGACTTATAATGTCCCTTACCTCTTTAGTTGTCCATGGCTGTTTTTTTTGGCAAGTAGAGTTCTTGCCCCTCAGGGGTATAAACCGATTCTGTATCACGTTAAATGTTTCTTTAAACATTTCCCACTGATGATCAGTCATTTTACCCATTAACAGATTTGCCCAGTTTACTGTGGACAGTCTCTGTCTCATCCCATTGAAGTCGGCCTTACCCAAGTCTAGAACCTTAGCAGCTAATTCACTTTTTTCCCTTTCAAACACTACATTGAACTCGATCATGTTATGATCACTATTGGATAGATATTCGCGTACAGTTAAGCCGTTAACTAAATCTGGTTCATTACTCATTACTAAATCCAGTATGGCTTGCCCCCTTGTTGCCTCCAGGACATACTGCTGTAGAAAACTATCCCGAACACACTCAAGAAATTCACTACATTTCTGACAGTTGCTCGTCTGCTTTTCCCAATCTATGTGAATCTATCTTGATTCTGTGTTTTGCAGAGAATAACAAGGATGTGGAGGGCAGGAGAGAAGGAAAAGGACGGAGACAACATAGCAGGCAGCAACACACCACAAGGGCAATACTAACCAGTTTTAAGATAATTGCTTCATTACTGATGGGTCTAGATCAATGCTTCATTATTGATGGGTCTAGATCAATGCATGAGTACTGACCAGTCTA
Source organism: Heptranchias perlo (assembly GCF_035084215.1). Classification (NCBI taxonomy): domain Eukaryota; kingdom Metazoa; phylum Chordata; class Chondrichthyes; order Hexanchiformes; family Hexanchidae; genus Heptranchias; species Heptranchias perlo. The sequence goes on from NW_027139260.1 coordinate 310,768, forward strand.
GATCAATGCATGAGTACTGACCGGTCTAGATCAATGCATCAGTACTGACCGGTCTAGATCAATGCATCAGTACTGACCGGTCTAGATCAATGCATCAGTACCGACCGGTCTAGATCAATGCATCAGTACTGACCGGTCTAGATCAATGCACCAGTACTGACCGGTCTAGATCAATGCACCGGTACTGACCGGTCTAGATCAATGCACCGGTACTGACCGGTCTAGATCAATGCACCGGTACTGACCGGTCTAGATCAATGCACCGGTACTGACCGGTCTAGATCAATGCATCAGTACTGACCGGTCTAGATCAATGCATCGGTACTGACCGGTCTAGATCAATGCACCGGATCTGACCGGTCTCGATCAATGCACCAGTACTGACCGGTCTAGATCAATGCATCAGTACTGACCGGTCTAGATCAATGCACCAGTACTGACCGGTCTAGATCAATGCACCAGGACTGACCGGTCTAGATCAATGCATCAGTACTGACCGGTCTAGATCAATGCATCAGTACTGACCGGTCTAGATCAATGCACCAGTACTGACCGGTCTAGATCAATGCACCAGTACTGACCGGTCTAGATCAATGCATCAGTACTGACCGGTCTAGATCAATGCATCAGTACTGACCGGTCTAGATCAATGCACCAGTACTGACTGGTCTAGATCAATGCACCAGTACTGACCGGTCGAGATCAATGCACCAGTACTGACCGGTCTAGATCAATGCATCAGTACCAACCAGTCTAGATCAATGCATCAGTACTGACTGGTCTAGATCAATGCACCAGTACTGACCACTCTAGATCAATGAATCAGTACTGACCAGTCTAGATTAGTGCACCAGTACTGACCGGTCTAGATCAATGCACCGGTACTGACCGATCTAGATCAATGCACCAGTACTGACCAGTCTAGATCAATGCATCAGTACTGACTGGTCTAGATCAATGCACCGGTACTGACCAGTCTAGATCAATGCACCGGTACTGACCACTCTAGATCACTAGATCAATGCATCAGTACTGACCAGTCTAGATCAATGCATCAGTACTGACCGGTCTAGATCAATGCACCGGTACTGACCGGTCGAGATCAATGCACCGGTACTGACCACTCTAGATCAATGCATCAGTACTGACCGGTCTAGATCAATGCACTGGTACTGAGCAGTCCATATCAATGCACCGGTACTGACCACTCTAGATCAATGCATCAGTACTGACCGGTATATATCAATGCATCAGTACTGACCGGTCTAGACCAATGCATCAGTACTGACCGGTCTAGATCAATGCACTGGTACTGACCACTCTAGATCAATGCATCAGTACTGACCGGTCTAGATCAATGCATCAGTACTGACTGGTCTAGATCAATGCACCGGTACTGACCGGTTTAGATCAATGCACCAGTACTGACCGGTCTAGATCAATGCACCAGTACTGACTGGTCTAGATCAATGCATCAGTACTGACTGGTCTAGATCAATGCACCAGTACTGACCGGTCGAGATCAATGCATCAGTACTGACCGGTCTGGATCAATGCATCAGTACTGACCGGTCAAGATCAATGCACCAGTACTGACCACTCTAGATCAATGCATCAGTACTGACTGGTCTAGATCAATGCACCAGTACTGACCGGTCGAGATCAATGCATCAGTACTGACCGGTCTGGATCAATGCACTGGTACTGACCGGTCTAGATCAATGCACCAGTAGTGACAACTCTAGATCAATGCACCAGTACTGACTGGTCTAGATCAATGCACCAGTACTGACCGGTCTAGATCAATGCACCAGTACTGACCACTCTAGATCAATGCACCGGTACTGACCGGTCTAGATCAATGCACCAGTACTGACCACTCTAGATCAATGCACCAGTACTGACTGGTCTAGATCAATGCACCAGTACTGACCGGTCTAGATCAATGCACCAGTAGTGACCACTCTAGATCAATGCACCAGTACTGACCGGTCTAGATCAATGCACCAGTACTGACCGGTCTAGATCAATGCACTGGTACTGACCAGTCCATATCAATGCACCGGTACTGACCACTCTAGATCAATGCATCAGTACTGACCGGTATATATCAATGCATCAGTACTGACCAGTCTAGACCAATGCATCAGTACTGACCGGTCTAGATCAATGCACTGGTACTGACCGGTCTAGATCAATGCACCGGTACTGACCGGTCTAGATCAATGCACCAGTACTGACCGGTCTAGATCAATGCACCAGTACTGACCGGTCTGGATCAATGCACTGGTACTGACCGGTCTAGATCAATGCACCAGTAGTGACCACTCTAGATCAATGCACCAGTACTGACTGGTCTAGATCAATGCACCAGTACTGACCACTCTAGATCAATGCACCGGTACTGACCGGTCTAGATCAATGCACCAGTACTGACCACTCTAGATCAATGCACCAGTACTGACCACTCTAGATCAATGCGCCAGTACTGACCACTCTAGATCAATGCACCAGTACTGACTGGTCTAGATCAATGCACCAGTACTGACCACTCTAGATCAATGCACCAGTACTGACTGGTCTAGATCAATGCACCAGTACTGACCGGTCTAGATCAATGCACCAGTACTGACTGGTCTAGTTCAATGCACCAGTACTGACCGGTCTAGATCAATGCACCAGTACTGACCACTCTAGATCAATGCATCAGTACTGACCGGTCTAGATCAATGCATCAGTACTGACCGGTCTCGATCAATGCATCAGTACTGACTGGTCTAGATCAATGCGTCAGTACTGACTGGTCTAGATCAATGCACCAGTACTGACCGGTCTAGATCAATGCACCAGTACTGACTGGTCTAGATCAATGCACCAGTACTGACCGGTCTTGATCAATGCTTTAATAAAAACAGAAAATACTGGAAAAGCTCAGCAAGTGAGGCAGCATCTGTGGAGAAATAAACAGAGTTAACATTTCAGGTCGAAAACCTTTCGTCAGAATTGGAAGATGTTAAAGATTGAAAGTTTTTGAGCAAGTACACGATCAGGGAAAGGGGAGGGGAGGAAGGGGAGGGGAGTAAAGAACAAAAGGGAAGGTCGGTGAGAGGGTGGGGGGCAGGAGTGATTAAATGACAAAAAGGATGATGGTGCAAGGCAAGGAGGGTGGTAATGGGACAAGTAAAGAAACAAAAGGTGGGCCCAGAGAAGCTGTAAATGGCAACAACAGAACCATTACCAGCACCTGCTGTCCGAAAAAATGGGAGCAGTGATTATGATCTGAAGTTCTTGAAATTAGTGTTGAATCTGGAAGATTGTAAAGAGCCCAATCGAAAGATGAGGGGCCGTTCCTCGAGCTTCCGTTGAGCTTCATTGGAGCAGTGGAAGAGTCCGAGGACGGAGAGGTCAGAGTGGGAGTGGGACGGGGAATTAAAATGGCAGGTCAGGGTCACACTTGTGAACTGAGTGGAGGTGTTCAGCAAAGCAATCTCCCAATCTGCCTTTGGTCTCCCCAGTGTAGAGGAGATCGCATTGTGAGCAGTGAATACAGTATAGTAAATTGAGAGAAGTACAAGTAAATCACTGTTTCACCTGGAAGCAGTGTTGGGGCCCTGGACCGTGAGATGGAAAGAGGTTGTTGGGGGTGATGGAAGAGTGGACCAGGATGTCGCGGAGGGAGTGGTCCCTTCGAAATGCTGAAATGGGAGGGGAGGGGAAGATGTGTTTAGTGGTGGGATCGAGCTGGAGGTGGCGGAAATGGCGGAGGATGATGCGTTGAATGTGGAGGCTGGTGGGGTGGAAGGTGAGGACAAGGGGGACCCTATCATGGTTCTCAGAGGGAAAGGAAGGGGTGAGGGCAGAATTGCGGGAAATAGATCGGACATGGTCGAGGGCCCTGTCAACTACAGTGGAGGGGAATCCTCGGTTGAGGAAAAAGGAAGACATATCGGAAGCACTGGTGCGTAAGGTGGTATCGTCAGAACAGATGCAATGGAGATGGAAAAACTGGGAGAAGGGAATAGAGTCCTTACAGTAGCCTTACATTACCACCCTCCTTGCCTTGCACCATCATCCTTTTTGTCATTTAATCACTCCTGCCCCCCACCCGATCACAGACCTTCCCTTTTGTTCTTTACTCCCCTCCCCTTTCTCCCCTCCTCCTTTCCCTGATTCTGTATTTGCTTAAAAACTTTCAATCTTTAAAATCTTCCAGTTCTGACGAAAGGTCTTCAACCTGAAACGATCACTCTGTTTATTTCTCCACAGATGCTGTCTCATTTGCTGAGTATTTCCAGCATTTTCTGTTTTCATTTCAAATTTTAAGCATCCGCAGTACTTTGCTTTATATTTTTAAATCAGTGCTTTAATACTGACCAGTCCAGCTCAATGCTTCAGTGATCACCTGACAAGATCAATGCTTCAGTGATCACCTGACTAGATCAATGCTTCAGTCATCACCTGACGAGATCAATGATTCAGTGATCACCTGACTAGATCAATGCTTCAGTGATCACCTGACTAGATCAATGCTTCAGTGATCACCTGATTAGATCAATGCTTCAGTAATCACCTGACCAGGTCCATACTTCAGCAATGAGCTGACTAGATCAATTCTTCAGTGATCACTCGACTACAAAGCTTCAGTAATCCACTGACGAGATCAATGCTTCAGTGATCACCTGACGAGATCAATGCTTCAGTAATCACCTGACTAGCTAAATGCCTCAGTGATCACCTGACGACATCAATGCTTCAGTGATCCGCTGACTAGATCAATGCTTCAGTAACCATCTCAATACGACAATGCTTCAGTAATCACCTGACGAGATCAATGCTTCAGTGATCACCTGATTGGATCAATGCTTCAGTAATCAGCTGACAAGATCAATGCTTCAATAATCACCTGACCAGATCAATGCTTCACTGATCACCTGACGAGATCAATGTTTCAGTAATCACATGACTAGATCAATGCTTCAGTGATCACCTGATTGGATCAATGCTTCAGTAATCAGCTGACAAGATCAATGCTTCAATAATCACCTGACCAGATCAATGCTTCACTGATCACCTGACAAGATCAATGCTTCACTGATCACCTAAACAAAAGCAGCAGCAGACGTGCAACAAGAGACAACTACTGTGCGACGTCACAGGTGAGGCAGGAGAGTCCGAGAGGTGAGCACAGTATAAAAGGAGAGACCTAGAGCGGGAGGAGAGTCTGAGAGTCAAGCCAGCACAGCTCGCACCCGTGATATGCTCCTCCTGCACTATGTGGGAAGTCATGGACACTACCAGTGTCCCTGGCGACCATGTGTGCAGGAAGTGTGTCCAGCTGCAGCTACTGGCTAACCGTATTTCGGAGCTGGAGTTGCGGGTGGATTCACTGTGGAGCATCCGCGATGCTGAGACTATCGTGGATAGCACGTTCAGTGAGGTGGTCACACAACAGGTAAAGATTACGCAGGCAGAAAGGAAGTGGGTGACCGCCAGGCAGAGTAAAAGGACTAGGCAGGTAAAGCAGGAGTCCCCTGGAGCCATCTCCCTCTCAAACAGATATTCTGCTTTCGATACTGTTGGGGGAGATGGCTTATCAGGGGAAAGCAGCAAGAGCCAGGTTTGGGGCACCACGGGTGGCTCTGCTGCACAGGAGGGGAGGAAGAAGAGTGGCAGGGCTATAGTGATAGGGGATTCAATTGTAAGGGGAACAGATAGGCGTTTCTGCGGCCGCAAACGTGACTCCAGGATGGTATGTTGCCTCCCTGGTGCTAGGGTCAAGGATGTCACAGAGCGGCTGCAGGGCATTCTGGAGGGGGAGGGTGAACAGCCAGTAGTCGTTGTCCATATTGGTACCAACGACATAGGTAAAAAAAGGGATGAGGTCCTGCAAGGTGAATTTAAGGAGTTAGGAGATAAATTAAAAAGCAGGACTTCAAAGGTAGTGATCTCAGGATTACTACTGGTGCCACGTGCTAGTGAGTATAGGAACAGGAGAATAGACTGGATGAATGCGTGGCTGCAGGGATGGTGTAGGAGGGAGGGATTTAGATTCCTGGGACATTGGGACCGGTTCTGGGGAAGGTGGGACCTGTACAAGCGTGACGGGTTACACCCGAGCAGGACCGGGACCAATGTCCTCGCGGGGGTGTTTGCTAGTGCTGTTGGGGAAGGTTTAAACTAGAGTGGCAGGGGGATGGGAACCTGAGTGGGGAGTCAGAAGGGAATAAAGTTGAGAGCAGCAAGAGAGGGGAAGACCCAGGGGAAATCTACAATACAAATAGTACAAACAGTTGTTCAAGAACAAGTGAGAGGGAAAAGCGTAGAGCAGCGGAAAGAAAGTGTACTTTAGGCACGACAGATAAAATAAAAACTAGAAGGTGAAAGGCGATTAACCCAGCATCAAAGCTGTGGCAGGGGGTTGGGAACCTGAGCAGGGAGACAGAGGAAAGCGTGTCAGGAAGGGACAGAAGGTATGGAGTAAAAGGTAAAGTGTTAAAATAGGAAAAAGCAGGAACTAAGTGTCACAAAACATATTTGAAAGTTCTTTATCTGAATGCACGGAGCATTCGTAACAAAATGGACGAGTTAACGGCACAAATAACTACGTATGGGTATGATCTTGTGGGCCATTACAGAAACATGGCTGCAGGGTGACAACGACTGGGAATTAAATATGCCAGGGTATTTAACAATCAGGAAGGACAGGCAGGAAGGAAGGGGAGGTGGGGTGGCTATGTTAATAAAGGAAGGAATCACTGTAATACAGAGAAATGATATTGGGACAAAGGATCAGGATAATGAAACAGTTTGGGTAGAGATAAGGAATAATAAGGGGAAAAAAACACCAGTGGGCGTAGTATATAGGCCTCCTAATAGTTGCAACTCTGCTGGAAGAAGTATAATCAGGAAATAGTCGGGGCATGGGGGATTTTAACTATCATATTAACTGGACAAATCAAATTGGGCAGGGCAGCCTTGAGGAAGAGTTTATTGAGTGTATTAGGGATGGATTTCGTGAGCAGCATGTAACTGATCCTACAAGGGGGCAAGCAACCTTGGACCTGGTCCTGTGTAATGAGCCAGAATTAATTAATAATGTCCGAGTTCAGGATCCCCTTGGAATGAGTGACCATAACAAGGTTACATTCCATATCCAATTAGAGGGTGAGAAGGTTGGTTCTCAAACAAGCGTACTGAGCTTGAATAAAGGAGACTATGATGGTATGAGAGCAGAACTGATTAAAGTGGACTGGGAAAATAGATTAAAGGGTAAGATGGTACATGAGCAGTGGTGTTCATTTAAGGAGTTATTTTACAACTTTCAAAAAAAAATATTCCACTGAGGAAAAAAGGGTGGAAAAGAAATGACAGCCATCCATGGCTAAGTAGAGAAATTAAGGATAGTATCCGACTAAAAACAAGGACATATAAGGTAGCCAAACTTAGTGGGAGGATAGAAGATTGGGAAGTCTTCAAAAGACAGCAAAAAGTAACTAAAGGATTGATTAAGAAAGGGAAGATAGATTATGAAAATAAATTAGCAAAAAATATAAAAACAGATAGCAAGAGTTTCTACAGTTATATAAAAAGAAAAAGGGTGGCTAAGGCAAACGTAGGTCCTTTAGAGGATGAGACCAGGAAATTAATGGTGGCAAAAATGCTGAACAAATATTTTGTTTCAGTCTTTACGGCAGAGGACACTAAGAATATCCCAACACTGGACAAACAGGGGGCTCTGGGGGGGAGGAGCTAAATACGATTAAAATCACTAAGGAATTGGTACGTAGTAAATTAATGGGACTCAAGGCGAATAAATCCCCTGGACCTGATGGCTTACATCCGAGGGTCTTGAGGGAAGTGGCAGTGGGGATTGTGGATGCTTTGGTAATAATTTTCCCAAATTCTCTGGACTCGGCAAAGGTCCCGGCAGATTGGAAAACTGCTAATGTAACACCCTTATTTAAAAAGGGTAGTAGGCAGAAGGCTGGAAATTATACACCAGTTAGCCTAACATCTGTGGTGGGTAAAATTTTGGAGTCCATTATAAAGGAGACAGTAGCGGAACATTTGGATAAACATAATTTAATAGGACAAAGTCAGCATGGCTTTATGAAGGGGAAGTCATGTCTGACAAATTTGCTTGAGTTCTTTGAGGACATAACGTACAGGGTGGATAAAGGGGAACCAGTGGACGTAGTGTATTTAGACTTCCAGAAGGCATTCGACAAGGTGCCACATAAAAGATTATTGCTCAAGATAAAGAATCATGGGATTGGGGGTAATATTCTGGCATGGGTGGAGGATTGTTTATCTAGCAGGAAGCAGAGAGTTGGGATAAATGGTTCATTCTCGGACTGGCAACCAGTAGCCAGTGGTGTTCCGCAGGGGTCGGTGCTGGGTCCCCAACTCTTCACAATCTATATTAACGATTTGGAGGAGGGGACCGAGTGTAACATATCAAAGTTTGCAGATGATACAAAGATGGGAGGGAAAGTTGAGAGTGAGGAGGAGATAAAAAACCTACAGGGGGATATAGACAGGCTGGGTGAGTGGGCGGAGATTTGGCAGATGCAATACAATATTGGAAAATGTGAGGTTATGCACTTTGGCAGGAAAAATCAGAGAGCAAGTTATTATCTTAAAGGCGAGAGACTGGAAAGTACTGCAGTACAAAGGGATCTGGGGGTCCAAGTGCAAGAAAATCAAAAAGTTAGTTTGCAGGTGCAGCAGGTGATCAAGAAGGCCAACGGAATGTTGGCTTTTATTGCCAGGGGGATAGAATATAAAAACAGGGAGGTATTGCTGCAGTTATATAAGGTATTGGTGAGACCGCACCTGGAATACTGCATACAGTTTTGGTGTCCATACTTAAGAAAAGACATACTTGCTCTCGAGGCAGTACAAAGAAGGTTCACTCGGTTAATCCCGGGGATGAGGGGGTGGACATATGAGGAGAGGTTGAGTAGACTGGGACTCTACTCATTGGAGTTCAGAAGAATGAGAGGCGATCTGTTTGAAACATATAAGATTGTGAAGGGGCTTGATCGGGTGGATGCGGTAAGGATGTTCCCAAGGATGGGTGAAACTAGAACTAGGGGGCATAATCTTAGAATAATGGGCGGCTCTTTCAAAACTGAGATGAGGAGAAACTTCTTCACTCAGAGGGTAGTACGTCTGTGGAATTTGCTGCCCCAGGAAGCTGTGGAAGCTACATCATTATATAAATTTAGAACAGAAATAGACAGTTTCCTAAAAGTAAAGGGAATTAGGGGTTACGGGGAGCGGGCAGGAAATTGGACATGAATTTAAATTTGAGGTTAGGATCAGATCAGCCATGATCTTATTGAATGGCGGAGCAGGTTCGAGGGGCCGATTGGCCTACTCCTGCTCCTATTTCTTATGTTCTTACTTATGTTCTTATCAATGCTTCAGTAATCACCTGACCAGATAAATGCTTCAGTAATCACCTGACGAGATCAATGCTTCAGTGATCACCTGACTAGATCAATGCTTCAGTCATCACCTGACTAGATCAATGCTTCAGTAATCACCTGACGTGATCAATGCTTCAGTAATCAGCTGACAAGATCAATGCTTCAATAATCACCTGACTAGATCAATGCTTCAGTGATCACCTGACTAGATCAATGATTCAGTAATCACCTGAATACATCAACGCTTCAGTGATCACCCGACTAGATCAATGCTCCAGTAATCACCTGACGAGATCAATGCTCCAGTAATCACCTGACGAGATCAATGCTTCAGTAATCACCTGACTGGTTCAAAGCTTCAGTAATTCACTGACTAGATCAATGCTTCACTGATCACCTGACTGGATCAATGCATCAGTCACCTGACTCGATCAATGCTTCATTAATCATCTGACCAGATAAATGCTTCAGTAATCATTCGACTAGATCAAAGTTTCAGTAATCACCTGACTAGTTCAATGCTTCAGAAATCACCTGACTCGATCAATGCTCCAGTAATCACCTGACAAATCAAAGCTTCAGTTATCAACTGACTGGATCAAAGCTTCAGAAATCACCTGACGAGATCAATGCTTCAGTGATCACTCGACTAGATCAAAGTTTCAGTAATCCCCTGACTTGTTCAATGCTTCAGAAATCACCTGACGAGATCAATGCTTCAGTGATCAACTGACCAGATCAATGCTTAAGTAATCAACTGTGATGTGGAGATGCCGGTGATGGACTGGGGTGGACAAATGTAAGGAATCTTACAACACCAGGTTATAGTCCAACAGTTTTATTTGAAAATCACAAGCTTTCGGAGATTATTTCCTTCGTCAGGTGAGTGAAGGGTTCTAAAACGCATAGAATATATTAGGCTGGGAGACGATCACAGCAATCAAAGGTGTCGTTGGTGTTCAGACAGGTTAGCCACGGAAAACGTTACATCCCAGTATACTGAATACACAATGGGTCAGATTGCAAAGACAGAGAGAGAAAGAGACCCAAAAGGCAGAGAGAGAGAATGTCCAGTTGTATTAAAAACAGATAACTTTTTTTTCCGCTGGTGGGGTTACGTGTAGCGTGACATGAACCCAAGATCCCGGTTGAGGCCATGCTCATGGGTGCGGAACTTGGCTATTAAATTCTGCTCGACGATTTTGCGTTGTCATGTGTCTCGAAGGCCGCCTTGGAGAACGCTTACCCGAAGATCGGTGGCTGAATGTCCTTGACTGCTGAAGTGTTCCCCAACTAGGAGGGAACCCTCCTGTCTGGCAATTGTTGCGCGGTGTCCGTTCATCCGTTGTCGCAGTGTCTGCATGGGGTAGACAACATTGGCCGAGTCACGGGAGCATGAACCATGTACCTGGTGATGGTGGTATCTGTGTCGATGATCTGGCATGTGTTGCAGAGGTTGCCATGGCAGGGTTGTGTGGTGTCGTGGATGCTGTTCTCCTGAAAGCTGGGTAATTTGCTGCGAACGATGGTCTGTTTGAGGTTGGGTGGCTGTTTGAAGGCGAGTAGTGGAGGCGTGGGGATGGGCTTAGCAAGGTGTTCGTCGTCATCGATGACATGTTGAAGGCTGCGGAGAAAATGGCGTAGTATCTCCGCTCTGGGGAAGTACTGGACGACAAAGGGTACTCTGTTGGTTGCGTCCCGTGTTTGTCTTCTGAGGAGGTCTTTGCGATTTTTCGCTGTGGCCCGTCGGAACTGTCGATCGATGAGTCGAGCGTCATATCCCATTCTTACGAGGGCATCTTTCAGCGTCTGTGGCTGTCCATCGTGTTCCTCCTCGTCTGAGCAGACCCTGTGTATCCGCAAGGCCTGTTCATAGGGGATGGCCTCTTTGATGTGGTTAGGGTGGAAGCTGGAAAAGTGGAGCATCATGAGGTTGTCCATGGGCTTGCGGTAGAGTGAGGTGCTGAGGTGCCCATCTTTGATGGAGATTCGTGTGTCGAAAAAAGAAACTGATTCTGAGGAGTAGTCCATGGTGAGCTTGATGGTGGGATGGAACTTGTTGATGTTATCGTGTAGTCTCTTCAGTGATTCTTCGCCGTGGGTCCATAGGAAGAAAATGTCGTCGATGTACCTGGTGTATAGCGTTTGTTGGAGGTCCTGTGCAGTGAAGAAGTCCTGCTCGAACTTGTGCATGAAAATGTTGGCGTATTGGGGTGCGAATTTGGTCCCCATGGCTGTTCCGTGTGTTTGGGTAAAGAACTGGTTATCGAAGGTGAAGACATTGTGATCCAGGATGAAGCGGATGAGTTGTAGGATGGCATCTGGAGATTGGCTGTTGTTGGTGTTGAGTACTGAAGCTGTTGCAGCGATGCCGTCATAGTGGGGGATGCTGGTGTAGAGTGCCGAGACGTCCATCGTGGTGAGAAGTGTTCCTGGTTCAACTGGTCCGTGGGTGCTGAGTTTTTGTAGGAAGTCTGTAGTGTCGCGACAGAAGCTGGGGGTTCCCTGTACGATGGGTTTCAGGATGCCCTCGGCGTATCCAGAGAGGTTCTCTCACAAGGTTCCGTTGCCTGATACGATAGGACGTCCGGGTGTGTTGGCTTTGTGTATCTTTGGGAGGCAGTAGAAGTCTCCCACGCGGGGAGTACGTGAGATGAGAGCACGTAGGATGCTTTGAAGGTCTGGATTGAAGGTCCTCGTAAGAACGGGATATGATGCTCGACACGTCGATCGACAGTTCCGACGGGCCACAGCGAAAAATCGCATAGACCTCCTCAGAAGACAAACACGGGACGCAACCAACGGAGTACCCTTCGTCGTCCAGTACTTCCCCGGAGCGGAGAAACTACGCCATGTTCTCCGCAGCCTTCAACGTGTCATCGATAACGACGAACACCTCGCTAAGGCCATCCCCATGCCTCCACTACTCGCCTTCAAACAGCCACCCAACGTCAAACAGACCATCGTTCGCAGCAAATTACCCAGCTTTCAGGAGAACAGCGTCCACGACACCACACAACCCTGCCATGGCAACCTCTGCAACACATGCCAGATCATCGACACAGATACCACCATCACACGAGAGGACACCACCCACCAGGTACATGGTTCATACTCCTGTGACTCGGCCAACGTTATCTACCTCATACGTTGCAGGAAAGGATGCCCCGGAGCATGGTACATTGGCGAGACCATGCAGACGCTGCGACAACGGATGAACGGACACCGCGCAACAATCGCCAGACAGGAGGGTTCCCTCCCAGTCGGGGAACACTTCAGCAGTCAAGGACATTCAGCCACCGATCTTCGGGTAAGCGTTCTCCAAGGCGGCCTTTGAGACACATGACAACGCAAAATCGTCGAGCAGAAATTGATAGCCAAGTTCCGTACCCATGAGGACGGCCTCAACAGGGATCTTAGGTTCATGTCATGCTACACGTAACCCCACCAGCGGAAAAAAAAGTTATCTGTTTTTAATACAACTGGACATTCTCTCTCTCTCTATGCCTTTTGGGTCTCTTTCTCTCTCTGTCTTTGTAATCTGACCCATTGTGTATTCAGTATACTGGGATGTAATGTTTTCCGTGGCTAACCTGTCTGAACACCAACGACACCTTTGATTGTTGTGATCGTCTCCCAGCCTAATTTATTCTATGCATTTTAGAACCCTTCACTCACGTGACGAAGGAGATAATCTCCGAAAGCTTGTGATTTTCAAATAAAACTGTTGGACTATAACCTGGTGTTGTAAGATTCCTTACATAAGTAATGAACTGACGAGGTCAATACTTCAGTAATCAGCTGACTAGATCAATGCTTCAGTAATCATCTGACTAGACCAAAGCTTCAGTAATCAACTGACGAGATCAATGCTTCAGTAATCACCTGACAAGATCAATGTTTCAGTAATCACCTGATTAGATTAATGTTTCAGTGATCAACTGACCAGATGAAATCTTCAGTAATCACCTGGCTACATCAAAGCTTCCGAAATCACCTGACTAGATCAATGCTTCAGTAATCACCTGACTCGATCATGCTTCAGTAATTACCTGACTAAATAAATGCCTCAGTAATCACCAGGCTAGATCATTGTTTCAGTAATAACCTGACCTTACCATGCTTCAGTAATCAAATGACTAGATCAATGCTTCAGAAATCACCTGACTAGATCAAAGCTTCAGTAATTATCTGACTCGGTTGGTGCTTCAGCAATCACCTGACTAGATCAATGTTTCAGTAATCACCTGATTAGTTCAATGCTTCAGTAATCAACTGACCAGATCAATGCTTCATTGATCACCTGACTAGATCAAAGCTTCAGTAATTATCTGACTCGGTTGGTGCTTCAGTAATCACCTGACTAGATCAATGCTTCAATAATCAACTGACTAGATCACTGCTTCAGTAATCACCTGACTGGTTCAAATCTTCAGTAATCAACTGACTAGATCAATGCTTCAATGAACACCTGACTAGATGAATGCTTCAGTGATCCGCTGACTAAATCAATGCTTCACTGATCACCTGACTGGATCAATGCTTCAGTAATCACCTGACTGGTTCAAATCTTCAGTAATCAACTGACTAGGTCAATGCTTCAGTGATCACCTGATTAGATCAATGCTTCAGTAATCACCTGACTGGATCAATGCTTCAGTAATCACCTGACTAGATCAATGCTTCAATAATCAACTGACTAGATCAATGCTTCAGTAATCAAGTGAATACAACAATACTTCAATAATCACCTGACTGGATCAATGCTTCAGTAATCAACTGACTAGATCAATGCTTCAGTAATCAAGTGAATACAACAATACTTCAATAATCACCTGACTGGATCAATGCTTCAGTGATCACCTGAATAGATCATTGCTTCAGTAATCACCTGACTAGATCAATGCTTTAGTAATCAACTGACTAGGTGAATACTTCTGTAATCAGCTGACTAGATCAATTCTTCAGTGATCACTTGACAACATCAAAGCTTCAGTAATCCCCTGACGAGATCAATGCTTCAGTGATCAACTGACTAGATCAATGCTTCAGTTGTCATCAGACCAGACCAAAGCTTCAGTAATCATCTGACCAGACCAAAGCTTCCGTAATCATCTGACTAGATCAATGCTTCAGTAATCAACTGACCAGATCAAAGCTTCAGTAATGACCTGACACGATCAATGCTTCAGTAATCATCTGACTAGATCAATGCTTCAGTAATCACCTGACTGGTTCAAAGCTTCAGTAATCCACTGACTAGATCGAAGCTTCAGTGATCACCTGACTAGATCAATGCTTCAGTGATCACCTGACTAGATCAATGCTTCAGCAATCAGCTGACTAGATCAATGTTTCAATAATCAACTGACGATGTCAATACTTCAGTAATCAGCTGACTAGATTAATTCTTCAGTGATCACTTGACTACATCAAAGCTTCAGTAATCCCCTGACGAGATCAATGCTTCAGTGATCAACTGACTAGATCAATGCCTCAGAGATCACATGACTAGATGAATGTTTCAGTAATCACCTGACAGGATCAATGTTTCAGTAATCATCTGACTCGATCATTGTTTCAGTAATCACCTGAGTCGATCATCCTTCAGTAATCACCTGACTAAATAAACGCCTCAGTAATCACCTGACTAGATCATTTTTTCAGTAATCACCTGACCTTACCATGCTTCAGTAATCAACTGACTAGATCAATGCCTCAGTAATTACCTGACTAGATCAATGTTTCAGTAATCACCTGAATAGATCAATGCTTCAGTAATCCCCTGACTAGATCAATGCTTCAGTGATCACCAGAATAGATCAATGCTTCAGTAATCACCTGACTAGATCAATACTTTAGCAATCACCTGAATAGATCAATGCTTCAATGATCATCCGACTAGATCAATGCTTCAGCAATCACTTGACTAGATCAATGCTTCAGCAATCAGCTGACTAGATCAATGCTTCAGTAATCAACTGACGAGGTCAATACATCAGTAATCAGCTGACTAGATTAATTCTTCAGTGATCACTTGACTACATCAAAGCTTCAGTAATCCCCTGACGAGATCAATGCTTCAGTGATCAACTGACTAGATCAATGTCTCAGCGATCACATGACTAGATGAATGCTTCAGTAATCACCTGACAGGATCAATGTTTCAGTAATCATCTGACTCGATCATTGTTTCAGTAATCACCTGAGTCGATCATCCATCAGCAATCACCTGACTAAATAAACGCCTCAGTAATCACCTGACTAGATCATTGTTTCAGTAATCACCTGACCTTACCATGCTTCATAATCAACTGACTAGATCAATGCCTCAGTAATCACCTGACTAGATCAATGTTTCAGTAATCACCTGAATAGATCAAAGCTTCAGTGATCACCAGAACAGATCAATGCTTCAGTAATCACATGACTACATCAATACTTCAGTAATCACCTGAATAGATCAATGCTTCAGTGATCCACTGACTAGATCAAAGCTTCAGTAATCACCTGACTAGATCAATGCTTCAGTAATCAACTGACTAGATCAAAGCTTCATTAATCACCTGACAAGATCATTGCTTCAGTGATCACCTGTCTAGCTCGATGCTTCATTGATCACCTGACTAGATCAATGCATCATTCACCTGACTAGATCAATGCTTCAGTGATCACCTGATGAGTTCAATGCTTTAGTAATCACCTGGCAAGATCAAAGTTTCAATAATCACCTGACTAGATAATACTTCAGTAATCAACTGATGAGGTCAATCATTCAGTAATCAGCTGACTAGATCAATTCTTCAGTGATCACTTGACTACATCAAAGCTTCAGTAATCCCCTGATGAGATCAATGCTTCAGTGATCAACAGACTAGATCAATGCCTCAGTGATCACATGAATAGATCCATGTTTCAGTAATCACCTGATTAGATCAATGCTTCAGTGATCAACTGACCAGATCAATACTTCAGTAATCACCTGACAAGATCAATGTTTCAGTAATCACCTGATTAGATCAATGCTTCAATGATCAACTGACCAGATCAATACCTCAGTAATCAGCTGACTAGATCAATGCTTCAGTAATCACCTGACTGGTTCAAAGCTTCAGTAATCAACTGACTCGATCAATGTTTCAGTGTTCACCTTATTAGATCAATGCTTCAGTAATCCGCTGACTAGATCAATGCTACAGTATTCACCTGACTAGACCAAAGCTTCAGAGTCATCTGACTAGATCAATGCTTCAGTAATCATGTGACAAGACCAAAGCTTCAGTAATCACCTGACACGATCAATGCTTCAGTAATCATCTGAATAAATCAATGCTTCAGTAATCACCTGACGAGATCACTGCTTCGGTAATCAACTGACTAGATCAATACCTCAGTGAACACCTGACGAGATCAGTGCTTCAGTGATCGCTGACTAGACAAATGCTACAGTCCTCTCCTGACTAGATCAATGCTTCAGTAATCATCTGACTAGATCAATGCTTCATTGATCAACTGACCAGAACAATACTTCAGTAATCACCTGACTAGATCAATGCTTCACTAATCAGCTGACTAGATCAAAGCTTCTTTAATCACCTGACAAGATTAATACTTCAGTGATCACCTGACGAGTTCAATGCTTCAGTAATTACCTGACAAGATCAAAGCTTCAGTAATCACCTGACTAGATTAATGCTTCAGTAATCACTCGACGAGATCAAAGTTTCAGTAATCCCCTGACTAGTTCAATGCTTCAGAAATCACCTGACGAGATCAACGCTTCGTTGATCACCTGACTAGATCAATACTTCAGCAATCAACTGACTAGATCAATGATTCAGTAATCACCTGACTAGATTAATGCTTCAGTAATCACCTGACTAGATTAATGCTTCAGTAATCACTCGAATAGATCAAAGTTTCAGTAATCACCTGACTAGATCAAAGCTTCAGAAATCACCTGACTAGATCAATGCTTCAGTAATCACCTGACTGGTTCAAAGCTTCAGTAATCACCTGATGAGATCAAAGCTTCAGTAATCATCTGACTGTATTAATGCTTCAGTAATCGCTCGACCAGATCAAAGTTTCAGTAATCCCCTGACGAGATCAATGCTTCAGTAAGCACCTGATGCAATCAATGCTTCAGTAATCACCTGACTGGATCAATGCTTCAGTAATCACCTGAATAGATCAATGCTTTTGTATTATTTGTTATTTATATTAATGATTTGGATGAGAATTTAGTAGTCATGGTGAGTAAGTTTGCAGATGACACCAAGATTGGTGGCATTGTGGACAGTGAAGAAGGTTATCTAGGATTGCAACGGGATCTTGATAAATTGGGCCAGTGGGCCGATGAATGGCAGATGGAGTTTAATTTAGATAAATGTGAGGTGATGCATTTTGGTAGATTGAATCGGGCCAGGACCTACTCCGTTAATGGTAGGGCGTTGGGGAGAGTTATAGAACAAAGAGATCTAGGAGTACAGGTTTATAGCTCCTTGAAAGTGGAGTCACAGGTGGACAGGGTGGTGAAGAAGGCATTCAGCATGCTTGGTTTCATTGGTCAGAACATTGAATGCAGGAGTTGGGATGTCTTGTTGAAGTTGTACAAGACATTAGTAAGGCCACACTTGGAATACTGTGTACAGTTCTGGTCACCCTATTATAGAAAGGATATTATTAAACTAGAAAGAGTGCAGAAAAAAATTACTAGGATGCTACCGGGACTTGATGGTTTGACTTATAGGGAGAGGTTGGATAGACTGAGACTTCTTTCCCTGGAGAGTAGGAGGTTTAGGGGTGATCTTATAGAAGTCTATAAAATAATGAGGGGCATAGATAAGGTAGATGGTCAAAATCTTTTCCCAGAGGTAGGGGATTCTAGAACGAGGGGGCATAGATTTAAGGTGAGAGGGGAGAGATACAAAAGGGTCCAGAGGGGCAATTTGTTCACACAAAGGGTGGTGAGTGTCTGGAACGAGCTGCCAGAGGCAGTAGTAGAGGCGGGTACAATTTTGTCTTTTAAAAAGTATTTGGACAGTTACATGGGTAAGATGGGTATAGAGGGATATGGGCCAAGTGCAGGCAATTGGGGCGAGCTTAGTGGTATAAACTGGGCGACATGGACATGTTGGGCCGAAGGGCCTGTTTCCATGTTGTAAACTTCTATGATTCTATGATTCTATGCTTCAGTAATCACCTGACGAGATCAATGCTTCAGTAATCACCTGAATAGATCAATGCTTCAGTGATCATCCAATTAGATCAAAGCTTCAGTAATCAGCTGACTAGATCAAAGCTTCATTAATCACTTGACAAGATTCATGCTTCAGTGATCACCTGAATAGATCAATGCGGCAGTCACCTGACTAGATCAAGACTTCAGTAATCACCTGATGAGATCAAAGCTTCAGTAATCACCTGACTAGATTAATGCTTCAGTAATCACTCGACTAGATCAAAGGTTCAGTAATCACCTGACTAGATCAAGACTTCAGTATTCACCTGACGAGATCAATGCTTCAGTAATCATCTGACTCGATCATTGTTTCAGTAATCACGTGACTCGATCATGCTTCAGTAATCACCTGACTAAATAAATGCCTCAGTAATCACCTGACTAGATCATTGCTTCAGTAATCCCCTGACAAGATCAATGTTTCAGTAATCACCTGATCAGTTCAATCCTTCAGTGATCAAATGAATAGATCAAACCTTCAGTAATCACCTGACTAAATAAATGCCTCAGTAATCACCTGACTAGATCATTATTTCAGTCATCACCTGACCTTACCGTGCTTCAGTAATCAACTGATGAGATCAATGCATCAGTAATCATCTGACTAGGTGAATGCTTCAGTAATCACCTGACCAGATCAATGCTTCAGTAATCATCTGACTAGATCAATGCTTCAGTAATCATCTGACTAGACCAAACCTTCAGTAATCATCTGACCAGGTCAACGCTTCAGTAATCACCTGACTGGATCAATGCTTCAGCAATCAGCTGACTAGATCAATGCTTCAGTAATCAACTGACGAGGTCAATGCTTCAGTAATCATCTGACTAAATCAAAGCTTCATTAATCACCTGACAAGATCATTGCTTCAGAGATCACCTGTCCAGCTCGATGCATCATTGATCACCTGGTTAGATCAATTCATCATTCACCTGACTAGATCAATGCTTCAGTGATCACCTGACAAGATCAAAGTTTCAGTAATCAGCTGACTAGATCAATTCTTCAGTGATCACTTGACTACATCAAAGCTTCAGTAATCCCCTAATGAGATCAATGCTTCTGTGATCAACTGACTAGATCAATGCCTCAGTGATCACATGAATAGATTCATGTTTCAGTAATCACCTGATGAGATCAATGCTTCAATAATCACCTGACGAAATAAATGCCTCAGTAATCACCTGACTAGATCATTGTTTCAGTAATCACCTGACCTTACCATACTTCAGTAATCTACTGACGAGAACAATGCATCAGTAATCACCTGAATAGATCAATGCGCCAGTAATCACCAGACGAGATCAATGCTTCAGTAATCATCTGACCAGATCAATGCTTCAGTAATCACCTGATGTGATCAATGCTTCAATAATCACCTGACTGGATGAATGCTTCAGTAATCACATGAATAGATCAATGCTTCAGTAATCACCTGATGAGATCAATGCTTCAGTGATCACCTGACGAGATCAATGCTTCAGTAATCACCTGAGTAGATCAATGCTTCAGTAATCATCTGACTAGGTCAATGTTTCAGTAATCACCTGATTAGATCAATGGTTCAGTAATCATCTGACCAGGTCAATGCTTCAGTAATCACCTGACTAGATCAATGCTTCAGTAATCCGCTGACTCGATCAATGCTACAGTATTCACCTGACTAGATCAATGCTTCAGTAATCACCTGATGAGATCAATGCTTCAGTAATCATCTGACAAGACCAAAGCTTCAGTAATCATCTGACTAGATCAATGCTTCAGTAATCATCTGACATGATCAATGCTTCAGTAATCCGCTGACTCGATCAATGCTACAGTATTCACCTGACTAGATCAATGCTTCAGTAATCACCTGATGAGATCAATGCTTCAGTAATCATCTGACAAGACCAAAGCTTCAGTAATCATCTGACTAGATCAATGCTTCAGTAATCATCTGACATGATCAATGCTTCAGTAATCGCCTGAATAGATCAATGCGTCAGTAATCACCAGACGAGATCAATGCTTCAGTAATCATCTGACCAGATCAATGCTTCAGTAATCACCTGATGCGATCAATGCTTCAATAATCACCTGACTGGATCAATGTTTCAGTAATCACCTGATTAGATCAATGCTTCAGTGATCAACTGACCAGATCAATGCTTCAGTAATCACCTGACTAGATCAATGCTTCACTAATCAGCTGACTAGATCAATGCTTCAGTAATCACCTGAATAGATCAATGCTTCAGTGATCATCCAATTAGATCAAAGCTTCAGTCATCAGCTGACTAGATCAAAGCTTCATTAATCACCTGACAAGATTAATGCTTCAGTTATCACCTGACTAGATCGAAGCTTCAGTGATCACCTGTATAGATCAATCCATCAGTAATCATCTGACTCGATCAATGCTTCAGTAATCACCTGAATACAACAATGCTTCAGTAATCACCTGACTAGATCAATGATTCAGTGATCACCTGATGCGATCAATGCTTCAATAATCACCTGACTGGATCAATGCTTCAGTAATCATCTGAATAGATCAATGCTTCAGTAATCACCAGACGAGATCAATGCTTCAGTAATCACCTGACTAGATCAATGCTTCAGTAATCACCTGAATAGATCAATGCTTCAGTATTCACCTGAATAGATCAATGCTTCAGTGATCACCCGACTAGATCAATGCTCCAGTAATCACCTGACGAGATCAATGCTTCAGTAAGCACCTGACGCGATCAATGCTTCAGTAATCACCTGACTAGATCAATGCTCCAGTAATCACCTGACGAGATCAATGCTTCAGTAAGCACCTGACGCGATCAATGCTTCAGTAATCACCTGACTAGATCAATGATTCAGTAATAATCTGACTAGATCGATGTTTCAGTAATCAGCTGATAAGATCAATGCTTCAGTGATCAACTGACTTGATCAATGCTTCAGTGATCACCTGAATAGATCATTGCTTCAGTAATCACCTGAATAGATCAATGATTCAGTGATCATCCAATTAGATCAAAGCTTCGGTAATCAGCTGACTAGATCAAAGCTTCATTAATCACCTGACAAGATTCATGCTTCAGTGATCACCTGACTAGCTCGATGCTTCAGTGGTCACCTGACCAGATCAATGCGTCAGTCACCTGGCTAGATCAAGACTTCAGTAATCACCTGATGAGATCAAAGCTTCAGTAATCACCTGACTAGATAAATGCTTCAGTAATCACTCGACCAGATCAAAGTTTCAGTAATCCCCTGACGAGATCAATGCTTCAGTAATCACATAACGAGAACAAATTTTTATTAATCAACTGACTAGATCAATGACTCAGTCATCACATGACGAGATACAAGCTTCAGTAATCACCTGACGAGATCAAAGCTTCAGTAATCATCTGACTCGATCATCGTTTCAGTACTCATGTGACTCAATCATGCTTCAGTAATCACCTGATGAGATCAATGCTTCAGTGATCAACTGACTAGATCAAAGCTTCAGTAATCAACTGACTAGATCAATACATCAGTAATCACCTGACAAGATCAATGTTTCAGTAATCACCTGACTAGATCAATGCTTCAGTAATCACCTGACATGATCAATGATTCAGTAATCACCTGACCAGATCAAAGCTTCAGTAATCACCTAACGAGATCAATGCTTCAGTAATCACCTGACTAGATCAATGCTTCATTAATCACCTGACCAGATCAAAGCTTCAGTAATCACCTGAATAGATCAATGCTTCAGTGATCACCTGACGCGATCAACGCTTCAGTAATCACCTGACTAGATCAATGTTTAAGTAATAATCTGACTAGATCAATGCTTCAGTAATAATCTGACTAGATCAATGTTTCAGTAACCACCTGACTAGATCAATGCTTCAGTAATCACCTGAATAGATCAATGCTTCAGTGATCACCCGACAAGATCAATGCATCAATAATCAGCTGACAATATCAATGTTTCAGTAATCACCTGTTATTTCAATGCTTCAGTGATCAACTGACTAGATCAAAGCTTCAGTAATCAGCTGACTAGATCAATGCTTCAGTAATCACCTGACTGGTTCAAAGCCTCAGTAATCAACTGACTCGTCAATACTTCAGTGATCACCTGAATAGATCAATGCTTCAGGAGTCACCTGACTAGATCAATGCTTCAGTAATCACCAGACGAGATCAATGCTTCAGTAATCACCTGACTCGATCAATGCTTCAGTAATCACCTGAATAGATCAATGCTTCAGTATTCACCTGAATAGATCAATGCTTCAGTAATCACCTGAATAGATCAATGCGTCAGTAATCACCTGACTAGATCAATGCTTCAGTAAGCACCTGACGCGATCAATGCTTCAGTAATCACCTGACTAGATCAATGATTCAGTAATAATCTGACGAGATCGATGTTTCAGTAATCAGCTGATAAGATCAATGCTTCAGTGATCAACTGACTTGATCAATGCTTCAGTGATCACCTGAATAGATCACTGCTTCAGTAATCACCTGAATAGATCAATGATTCAGTGATCATCCAATTAGATGAAAGCTTCAGTAATCAGCTGACTAGATCAAAGCTTCAGTGATCACCTGACTAGCTCGATGCTTCAGTGGTCACCTGACCAGATCAATGCGTCAGTCACCTGGCTAGATCAAGACTTCAGTAATCACCTGATGAGATCAAAGCTTCAGTAATCACCTGACTAGATAAATGCTTCAGTAATCACTCGACCAGATCAAAGTTTCAGTAATCCCCTGACGAGATCAATGCTTCAGTGATCACATAACGAGAATAAATTTTTATTAATCAACTGACTAGATCAATGACTCAGTCATCACATGACGAGATACAAGCTTCAGTAATCACCTGACGAGATCAAAGCTTCAGTGATCAACTGACTAGATCAAAGCTTCAGTAATCAACTGACTAGATCAATACATCAGTAATCACCTGACAAGATCAATGTTTCAGTAATCACCTGACCAGATCAAAGCTTCAGTAATCACCTGACGAGATCAATGCTTCAGTAATCACCTGACTAGATCAATGCTTCATTAATCACCTGACCAGATCAAAGCTTCAGTAATCACCTGAATAGATCAATGCTTCAGTGATCACCTGATGAGATCAATGCTTCAGTGATCAACTGACTAGATCAAAGCTTCAGTAATCAACTGACTAGATCAATACATCAGTAATCACCTGACAAGATCAATGTTTCAGTAATCACCTGACTAGATCAATGCTTCAGTAATCACCTGACATGATCAATGATTCAGTAATCACCTGACCAGATCAAAGCTTCAGTAATCACCTGACGAGATCAATGCTTCAGTAATCACCTGACGAGATCAATGCTTCATTAATCACCTGACCAGATCAAAGCTTCAGTAATCACCTGAATAGATCAATGCTTCAGTGATCACCTGACGCGATCAACGCTTCAGTAATCACCTGACTAGATCAATGTTTAAGTAATAATCTGACTAGATCAATGCTTCAGTAATAATCTGACTAGATCAATGTTTCAGTAACCACCTGACTAGATCAATGCTTCAGTGATCAACTGACTAGATCAATGTTTCAGTAATCACCTGAATAGATCAATGCTTCAGTGATCACCCGACAAGATCAATGCATCAATAATCAGCTGACAATATCAATGTTTCAGTAATCACCTGTTATTTCAATGCTTCAGTGATCAACTGACTAGATCAAAGCTTCAGTAATCAGCTGACTAGATCAATGCTTCAGTAATCACCTGACTGGTTCAAAGCCTCAGTAATCAACTGACTCGTCAATGCTTCAGTGATCACCTGACTAGATCATTGCTTCAGTAATCCGCTGACAAGATCAATGCTAAAGTATTCACCTGACTTGATCAATGCTTCAGTAATCACCTGACTAGATCAATGCTTCATTAATCACCTGACCAGATCAAAGCTTCAGTAATCACCTGAATAGATCAATGCTTCAGTGATCACCTGACGCGATCAACGCTTCAGTAATCACCTGACTAGATCAATGTTTAAGTAATAATCTGACTAGATCAATGCTTCAGTAATAATCTGACTAGATCAATGTTTCAGTAACCACCTGACTAGATCAATGCTTCAGTGATCAACTGACTAGATCAATGTTTCAGTAATCACCTGAATAGATCAATGCTTCAGTGATCACCCGACAAGATCAATGCATCAATAATCAGCTGACAATATCAATGTTTCAGTAATCACCTGTTATTTCAATGCTTCAGTGATCAACTGACTAGATCAAAGCTTCAGTAATCAGCTGACTAGATCAATGCTTCAGTAATCACCTGACTGGTTCAAAGCCTCAGTAATCAACTGACTCGTCAATGCTTCAGTGATCACCTGACTAGATCATTGCTTCAGTAATCCGCTGACAAGATCAATGCTAAAGTATTCACCTGACTTGATCAATGCTTCAGTAATCACCTGACTAGATCAATGCTTCATTAATCACCTGACCAGATCAAAGCTTCAGTAATCACCTGAATAGATCAATGCTTCAGTGATCACCTGACGCGATCAACGCTTCAGTAATCACCTGACTAGATCAATGTTTAAGTAATAATCTGACTAGATCAATGCTTCAGTAATAATCTGACTAGATCAATGTTTCAGTAACCACCTGACTAGATCAATGCTTCAGTGATCAACTGACTAGATCAATGTTTCAGTAATCACCTGAATAGATCAATGCTTCAGTGATCACCTGAATAGATCACTGCTTCAGTAATCACCTGAATAGATCAATGATTCAGTGATCATCCAATTAGATGAAAGCTTCAGTAATCAGCTGACTAGATCAAAGCTTCAGTGATCACCTGACTAGCTCGATGCTTCAGTGGTCACCTGACCAGATCAATGCGTCAGTCACCTGGCTAGATCAAGACTTCAGTAATCACCTGATGAGATCAAAGCTTCAGTAATCACCTGACTAGATAAATGCTTCAGTAATCACTCGACCAGATCAAAGTTTCAGTAATCCCCTGACGAGATCAATGCTTCAGTGATCACATAACGAGAATAAATTTTTATTAATCAACTGACTAGATCAATGACTCAGTCATCACATGACGAGATACAAGCTTCAGTAATCACCTGACGAGATCAAAGCTTCAGTGATCAACTGACTAGATCAAAGCTTCAGTAATCAACTGACTAGATCAATACATCAGTAATCACCTGACAAGATCAATGTTTCAGTAATCACCTGACCAGATCAAAGCTTCAGTAATCACCTGACGAGATCAATGCTTCAGTAATCACCTGACTAGATCAATGCTTCATTAATCACCTGACCAGATCAAAGCTTCAGTAATCACCTGAATAGATCAATGCTTCAGTGATCACCTGATGAGATCAATCCTTCAGTGATCAACTGACTAGATCAAAGCTTCAGTAATCAACTGACTAGATCAATACATCAGTAATCACCTGACAAGATCAATGTTTCAGTAATCACCTGACTAGATCAATGCTTCAGTAATCACCTGACATGATCAATGATTCAGTAATCACCTGACCAGATCAAAGCTTCAGTAATCACCTGACGAGATCAATGCTTCAGTAATCACCTGACGAGATCAATGCTTCATTAATCACCTGACCAGATCAAAGCTTCAGTAATCACCTGAATAGATCAATGCTTCAGTGATCACCTGACGCGATCAACGCTTCAGTAATCACCTGACTAGATCAATGTTTAAGTAATAATCTGACTAGATCAATGCTTCAGTAATAATCTGACTAGATCAATGTTTCAGTAACCACCTGACTAGATCAATGCTTCAGTGATCAACTGACTAGATCAATGTTTCAGTAATCACCTGAATAGATCAATGCTTCAGTGATCACCCGACAAGATCAATGCATCAATAATCAGCTGACAATATCAATGTTTCAGTAATCACCTGTTATTTCAATGCTTCAGTGATCAACTGACTAGATCAAAGCTTCAGTAATCAGCTGACTAGATCAATGCTTCAGTAATCACCTGACTGGTTCAAAGCCTCAGTAATCAACTGACTCGTCAATGCTTCAGTGATCACCTGACTAGATCATTGCTTCAGTAATCCGCTGACAAGATCAATGCTAAAGTATTCACCTGACTTGATCAATGCTTCAGTAATCACCTGACTAGATCAATGCTTCATTAATCACCTGACCAGATCAAAGCTTCAGTAATCACCTGAATAGATCAATGCTTCAGTGATCACCTGACGCGATCAACGCTTCAGTAATCACCTGACTAGATCAATGTTTAAGTAATAATCTGACTAGATCAATGCTTCAGTAATAATCTGACTAGATCAATGTTTCAGTAACCACCTGACTAGATCAATGCTTCAGTGATCAACTGACTAGATCAATGTTTCAGTAATCACCTGAATAGATCAATGCTTCAGTGATCACCCGACAAGATCAATGCATCAATAATCAGCTGACAATATCAATGTTTCAGTAATCACCTGTTATTTCAATGCTTCAGTGATCAACTGACTAGATCAAAGCTTCAGTAATCAGCTGACTAGATCAATGCTTCAGTAATCACCTGACTGGTTCAAAGCCTCAGTAATCAACTGACTCGTCAATGCTTCAGTGATCACCTGACTAGATCATTGCTTCAGTAATCCGCTGACAAGATCAATGCTAAAGTATTCACCTGACTTGATCAATGCTTCAGTAATCACCTGACTAGATCAATGCTTCATTAATCACCTGACCAGATCAAAGCTTCAGTAATCACCTGAATAGATCAATGCTTCAGTGATCACCTGACGCGATCAACGCTTCAGTAATCACCTGACTAGATCAATGTTTAAGTAATAATCTGACTAGATCAATGCTTCAGTAATAATCTGACTAGATCAATGTTTCAGTAACCACCTGACTAGATCAATGCTTCAGTGATCAACTGACTAGATCAATGTTTCAGTAATCACCTGAATAGATCAATGCTTCAGTGATCACCCGACAAGATCAATGCATCAATAATCAGCTGACAATATCAATGTTTCAGTAATCACCTGTTATTTCAATGCTTCAGTGATCAACTGACTAGATCAAAGCTTCAGTAATCAGCTGACTAGATCAATGCTTCAGTAATCACCTGACTGGTTCAAAGCCTCAGTAATCAACTGACTCGTCAATGCTTCAGTGATCACCTGACTAGATCATTGCTTCAGTAATCCGCTGACAAGATCAATGCTAAAGTATTCACCTGACTTGATCAATGCTTCAGTAATCATCTGACTGGACCAAAGCTTCAGTAATCATCTGACTAGATCAATGCTTCAGTGATCACCTGACTAGATCATTGCTTCAGTAATCCGCTGACAAGATCAATGCTTCAGTAATCACCTGACGAGATCAAGGCTTCAGTAATCACCTGACTAGATCAAGGCTTCAGTAATCACCTGACTAAATCAAGGCATCAATAATCACATGACTGGATCCATGCTTCAGTGATCACCTAAATACGGCAATGCTTCAGTAATCACTTGACTAGATCAATGCTTCAGTAATCAACTGACTGGATCAATGCTTCAGTAATCACCTGACGCGACCAATGCTTCAGTAATCACCTGAATAGATCAATTCTTCAGTGATCACCCGACTAGATCATTGCTCCAGTAATCATCTGACGAGATCAATGCGTCTGTAATCACCTGACGCAATCAATGATTCAGTAATCCCTGACTCGATCAATACTACAGTAATAATCTGACTAGAACAATGTTTCAGTGATCACCTGATTAGATCAATGCTTCAGTGATCAACTGACTATATCAGTGCTTCAGTGATTACCTGAATAGGTCAATGCTTCAGTAATCACCTGACGAGATCAATGCTTCAGTAATCAACTGACTAGATCAATGCTTCAGTAATCACCTGACTAGATCAATGCTTCAGTAATCACCTGACTGGTTCAAAGCTTCAGTAATCAACTGACTCGACCAATACTTCAGTGAACACCTGACTAGATCAATGCTTCAGTGATCCGCTGACTAGATCAATGCTACAGTATTTACCTGACCAGATCAATGCTTCAGTAATAATCTGACCA
The DNA here is from genome assembly GCF_035084215.1 of Heptranchias perlo. Taxonomy (NCBI): domain Eukaryota; kingdom Metazoa; phylum Chordata; class Chondrichthyes; order Hexanchiformes; family Hexanchidae; genus Heptranchias; species Heptranchias perlo. The sequence continues at coordinate 339,546 of NW_027139260.1, forward strand.
GATCAATGCTTCTGTAATCACCTGATTAGATCAATGCTTCAGTGATCAACTGACTAGATTAATGCTTCAGTAATCACCTGACTGGATCAATACTTCAGTAATCACCTGACTAGATCAGTGCTTCAGTAATCACCTGACGAGATCAAAACTTCAGTAATCACCTGACTAGATTAATGCTTCAGTAATCACTCGACCAGATCAAAATTTCAGTAATCCTCTGACTAGATCAATACTTCAGCAATCAACTGATGAGATCAATGCTTCAGTAATCAACTGACTGGATCAATGCTTCAGTAATCACCTGACGCGACCAATGCTTCAGTAATCACCTGAATAGATCAATGCTTCAGTGATCACCCGACTAGATCATTGCTCCAGTAATCATCTGACAAGATCAATGCGTCAGTAATCACCTGACGCAATCAATGATTCAGTAATCCCCGACTCGATCAATGCTTCAGTAATAATCTGACTAGAACAATGTTTCAGTAATCACCTGATTAGATCAATGCTTCAGTGATCAACTGACTAGATCAGTGCTTCAGTGATTACCTGAATAGGTCAATGCTTCAGTAATCACCTGACTAGATCAATGCTTCAGTAATCAACTGACTAGATCAATGCTTCAGTAATCACCTGACTAGATCAATGCTTCAGTAATCAACTGACTAGATCAATGCTTCAGTAATCACCTGACTAGATCAATGCTTCAGTGATCACCTGACTGGTTCAAAGCTTCAGTAATCAACTGACTCGACCAATACTTCAGTGAACACCTGACTAGATCAATGCTTCAGTAATCACCTGACGAGATCAATGCTTCAGTAATCAACTGACTGGATCAATGCTTCAGTAATCACCTGACGCGACCAATGCTTCAGTAATAATCTGACTAGAACAATGTTTCAGTAATCACCTGATTAGATCAATGCTTCAGTGATCAACTGACTATATCAGTGCTTCAGTGATTACCTGAATTGGTCAATGCTTCAGTAATCACCTGACTAGATCAATGCTTCAGTAATCACCTGACTAGATCAATGCTTCAGTAATCACCTGACTGGTTCAAAGCTTCAGTAATCAACTGACTCGACCAATACTTCAGTGAACACCTGACTAGATCAATGCTTCAGTGATCCGCTGACTAGATCAATGCTACAGTATTTACCTGACTAGATCAATGCTTCAGTAATCACCTGATTAGATCAATGCTTCAGTGATCAACTGACTAGATTAATGCTTCAGTGATCACCTGAATAGATCAATGATTCAGTAATCACCTGACCAGATCAATGCTTCAGTAATCAACTGACGAGATCAATGCTTCAGTAATCACCTGACTGGATCAATACTTCAGTAATCACCTGACTAGATCAGTGCTTCAGTAATCACCTGACGAGATCAAAACTTCAGTAATCACCTGACTAGATTAATGCTTCAGTAATCACCTGACTAGTTCAATGCTTCAGAAATCACCTGATGAGATCAATGCTTCAGTGATCAACTGACTAGATCAATACTTCAGCAATCAACTGATGAGATCAATGCTTCAGTAATCAACTGACTGGATTAATGCTTCAGTAATCACCTGACGCGACCAATGCTTCAGTAATCACCTCAATAGATCAATGCTTCAGTGATCACCCGACTAGATCATTGCTCCAGTAATCATCTGACGAGATCAATGCGTCAGTAATCACCTGACACAATCAATGATTCAGTAATCCCCGACTCAATCAATGCTTCAGTAATAATCTGACTAGAACAATGTTTCAGTAATCACCTGATTAGATCAATGCTTCAGTGATCAACTGACTATATCAGTGCTTCAGTGATTACCTGAATAGGTCAATGCTTCAGTAATCACCTGACTAGATCAATGCTTCAGTAATCAACTGACTAGATCAATGCTTCAGTAATCACCTGACTAGATCAATGCTTCAGTAATCACCTGACTGGTTCAAAGCTTCAGTAATCAACTGACTCAACCAATACTTCAGTGAACACCTGACTAGATCAATGCTTCAGTAATCAACTGACTGAATCAATGCTTCAGTAATCACCTGACGCGACCAATGCTTCAGTAATCACCTGAATAGATCAATGCTTCAGTGATCACCCGACTAGATCATTGCTCCAGTAATCATCTGACGAGATCAATGCGTCAGTAATCACCTGACGCAATCAATGATTCAGTAATCCCCGACTCGATCAATGCTTCAGTAATAATCTGACTAGAACAATGTTTCAGTAATCACCTGATTAGATCAATGCTTCAGTGATCAACTGACTAGATCAGTGCTTCAGTGATTACCTGAATAGGTCAATGCTTCAGTAATCACCTGAATAGGTCAATGCTTCAGTAATCACCTGACTAGATCAATGCTTCAGTAATCACCTGACTAGATCAATGCTTCAGTAATCACCTGACTGGTTCAAAGCTACAGTAATCAACTGACTCGACCAATACTTCAGTGAACACCTGACTAGATCAATGCTTCAGTGATCCGCTGACTAGATCAATGCTACAGTATTTACCTGACTAGATCAATGCTTCAGTCATAATCTGACCAGATCAATGCTTCAGTAATCAACTGACGAGATCAATGCTTCAGTAATCACCTGACTAGACCAAAGCTTCAGTAATCATCTGACTAGACCAAAGATTCAGTAATCATCTGACTAGATCAATACTTCAGTAATCACCTGACTAGATCAGTGCTTCAGTAATCACCTGACGAGATCAAAACTTCAGTAATCACCTGACTAGATTAATGCTTCAGTAATCACTCGACCAGATCAAAATTTCAGTCATCCTCTGACTAGTTCAATGCTTCAGAAATCACCTGATGAGATCAATGCTTCAGTAATAATCTGACGAGATCAATGTTTCTGTAATCACCTGATTAGATCAATGCTTCAGTGATCAACTGACTAGAATAATGCTTCAGTGATCAACTGACTAGATCAATACTTCAGCAATCAACTGATGAGATCAATGCTTCAGTAATCTTCTGACTCGATCATTATTTCAGTAATCTCCTGACTTGATTATGCTTCAGTAATCACCTGACTAAATAAATGCCTCAGTAATCACCTGACCAGATCATTGTTTCAGGAATCACCTGATCTTACCATGCTTCAGTAATCAACTGACTAGATCAATGTATCAGCAATCACCTGACAAGATCAATGTTTCAGTAATCACCTGATGTGTTCAATGCTTCAGTGATCAACTGACCAGATCAAAGCTTCAGTAATCACCTGACTGGTTCAAAGCTTCAGTAATCAACTGACTCGATCAATGCTTCAGTAATCACCTGATCTGTTCAATGCTTCAGTGATCACCTGACTAGATCAATGCTTCAGTAATAATCTGACGAGATCAATGTTTCTGTAATCACCTGATTAGATCAATGCTTCAGTGATCAACTGACTAGAATAATGCTTCAGTGATCAACTGACTAGATCAATACTTCAGCAATCAACTGATGAGATCAATGCTTCAGTAATCTTCTGACTCGATCATTATTTCAGTAATCTCCTGACTTGATTATGCTTCAGTAATCACCTGACTAAATAAATGCCTCAGTAATCACCTGACCAGATCATTGTTTCAGGAATCACCTGATCTTACCATGCTTCAGTAATCAACTGACTAGATCAATGTATCAGCAATCACCTGACAAGATCAATGTTTCAGTAATCACCTGATGTGTTCAATGCTTCAGTGATCAACTGACCAGATCAAAGCTTCAGTAATCACCTGACTGGTTCAAAGCTTCAGTAATCAACTGACTCGATCAATGCTTCAGTAATCACTTGATCTGTTCAATGCTTCAGTGATCACCTGACTAGATCAATGCTTCAGTAATCAACTGACTAGATGAATGATTCAGTAATAATCTGACTAGAACAATGTTTCAGTAATCACCTGATTAGATCAATGCTTCAGTGATCAACAGACGAGATCAATGCTTCAGTGATCACCTGAATAGGTCAATGCTTCAGTAATCACCTGACTAGATCAATGCTTCAGTAATCACCTGACTAGATCAATGCTTCAGTAATAATCTGACGAGATCAATGTTTCTGTAATCACCTGATTAGATCAATGCTTCAGTGATCAACTGACTAGATTAATGCTTCAGTAATCACCTGACTGGATCAATACTTCAGTAATCACCTGACTAGATCAGTGCTTCAGTAATCACCTGACTGGTTCAAAGCTACAGTAATCAACTGACTCGACCAATACTTCAGTGAACACCTGACTAGATCAATGCTTCAGTGATCCGCTGACTAGATCAATGCTACAGTATTTACCTGACTAGATCAATGCTTCAGTAATAATCTGACCAGATCAATGCTTCAGTAATCAACTGACGAGATCAATGCTTCAGTAATCACCTGACTAAACCAAAGCTTCAGTAATCATCTGACTAGACCAAAGCTTCAGTAATCATCTGACTAGATCAATACTTCAGTAATCACCTGACTAGATCAGTGCTTCAGTAATCACCTGACGAGATCAAAACTTCAGTAATCACCTGACTAGATTAATGCTTCAGTAATCACTCGACCAGATCAAAATTTCAGTAATCCTCTGACTAGTTCAATGCTTCAGAAATCACCTGATGAGATCAATGCTTCAGTAATAATCTGACGAGATCAATGTTTCTGTAATCACCTGATTAGATCAATGCTTCAGTGATCAACTGACTAGATTAATGCTTCAGTGATCAACTGACTAGATCAATACTTCAGCAATCAACTGATGAGATCAATGCTTCAGTAATCTTCTGACTCGATCATTATTTCAGTAATCTCCTGACTTGATTATGCTTCAGTAATCACCTGACTAAATAAATGCCTCAGTAATCACCTGACCAGATCATTGTTTCAGGAATCACCTGATCTTACCATGCTTCAGTAATCAACTGACTAGATCAATGTATCAGCAATCACCTGACAAGATCAATGTTTCAGTAATCACCTGATGTGTTCAATGCTTCAGTGATCAACTGACCAGATCAAAGCTTCAGTAATCACCTGACTGGTTCAAAGCTTCAGTAATCAACTGACTCGATCAATGCTTCAGTAATCACCTGATCTGTTCAATGCTTCAGTGATCACCTGACTAGATCAATGCTTCAGTAATCAACTGACTAGATGAATGATTCAGTAATAATCTGACTAGAACAATGTTTCAGTAATCACCTGATTAGATCAATGCTTCAGTGATCAACAGACGAGATCAATGCTTCAGTGATCACCTGAATAGGTCAATGCTTCAGTAATCACCTGACTAGATCAATGCTTCAGTAATCACCTGACTAGATCAATGCTTCAGTAATAATCTGACGAGATCAATGTTTCTGTAATCACCTGATTAGATCAATGCTTCAGTGATCAACTGACTAGATTAATGCTTCAGTGATCACCTGAATAGATCAATGCTTCAGTAATCACCTGACTAGATCCATGCTTCAGTAATCACCTGACAAGACCAATGCTTCTGTAATCACCTGACCAGTTCAATGCTTCAGAAATCACCTGATGAGATCAATGCTTCAGTCATCATCTGACTTGATCATGCTTCAGTAATCACCTGACTAAATAAATGCCTCAGTAATCACCTGACTAGATCATTGTTTCAGGAATCACCTGACCATACCATGCTTCAGTAATCAACTGACTAGATCAATACTTCAGCAATCAACTGATGAGATCAATGCTTCAGTAATCTTCTGACTCGATCATTATTTCAGTAATCTCCTGACTTGATCATGCTTCAGTAATCACCTGACTAAATAAATGCCTCAGTAATCACCTGACCAGATCATTGTTTCAGGAATCACCTGACCTTACCATGCTTCAGTAATCAATTGACTAGATCAATGCATCAGCAATCATCTGACTAGATCAATACATCAGTAATCACCTGACGAGATCAAAACTTCAGTAATCATCTGACTAGATCAATGCTTCAGTAATCACCTGACCAGTTCAATGCTTCAGAAATCACCTGATGAGATCAATGCTTCAGTCATCATCTGACTCGATCATTGTTTCAGTAATCACCTGACAAGATCAATGTTTCAGTAATCACCTGATGTGTTCAATGCTTCAGTGATCAACTGACCAGATCAAAGCTTCAGTAATCACCTGACTGGTTCAAAGCTTCAGTAATCAACTGACTCGATCAATGCTTCAGTAATCACCTGATCTGTTCAATGCTTCAGTGATCAACTGACCAGATCAAAGCTTCAGTAATCACCTGACTGGTTCAAAGCTTCAGTAATCACTGACTCGATCAATGCTTCAGTGATCACCTGATGAGATCAATGCTTCAGTAACCACCTGACTGGTTCAAAGCTTCAGTCGTCACCTGACGTGATCAATGCTTCAGTAATCACCTTACTAGCTCAATGCTACAGTAATAATCTGACCAGATCAATGTTTCAGTAATCAACTGAATCGATCAATGCTTTAGTGATCACCTGAATACATCAATTCTTCAGTAATCACCTGAATAGCTCAATGCTTTAGTGATCACCTGAATAGATCAATGCTTCAGTGATCACCCGACGAGATCAATGCATCAATAATCACCTGACAAGATCAATGTTTCAGTAACCACCTGATCAGTTCAATGCTTCTGTGATCAACTGACTAGATCAAAGCTTCAGTAATCCGCTGACGAGATCAATGCTACAGTATTCACCTGACTAGATCAATGCTTCAGTAATCACATGACTGGATCAATGCTTCAGTGATCACCTGAATACGGCAATGCTTCAGTAATCACCTGACTAGATCAATGCTTCAGTAATCAACTGACTGGATCAATGCTTCAGGAATCACCTGACTGGATCAATGCTTCAGTAATCACCTGACTGGATCGATGCTTCAATAATCACCTGAATTGATCAATGCTTCAGTGAACACCCAACTAGATCATTGCTCCAGTAATCATCTGACGAGATCAATGCTTCAGTAATCACCTGATTGGATCAATGCTTCAGTGATCAACTGACTAGATCAATGCTTCAGTAATCACCTGAATGGTTCAAAGCTTCAGTAATCAACTGACTCGACCAATACTTCACTGAACACCTGACTAGATCAATGCTTCAGTGATCCGCTGACTAGATCAATGCTACACTATTCACCTGACTAGAACAATGCTTCAGTAATAATCTGAATAGATCAATGTTTCTGTAATCACCTGATTAGATCAATGCTTCAGTGATCAACTGACTAGATTATTCCTTCAGTGATCACCTGAATAGATCAATGCTTCAGTAATCACCTGACTAGATCAATGCTTCAGTAATCAACTGACTAAATCAATGCTTCAGTAATCACCTGACGAGATCAATGCTTCAGTAATCACCTGGCTAGACCAAAGCTTCAGTAATCACCTGACTAGATCAGTGCTTACGTAATCACCTGACTAGATTAATGCTTCAGTAATCACTCGACCAGATCAAAATATCAGTAATCCTCTGACTATTTCAATGCTTCAGAAATCACCTGGTGTGATCAATGCTTCAGTGATCAACTGACTAGATCACTACTTCAGCAATCAACTGACTTGATCAATGCATCAGCAATCACCTGACTAGCTCAATGCTACACTAATAATCTGACTACATCAATGCTTCAGTGATCAAATGTCTAGATCAATGCTTCAGTGATCACCTGAATAGATCAATGCTTTAGTGATCACCTGAATACATCAATTCTTCAGTAATCACCTGACTGGAGCAATGCTTCAGTAATCAACTGACTGGATCAATGCTTCAGTAATCACCTGACTGGATCGATGCTTCAGTTATCACGTGACTAGATCAATGCTTCAGTAATCACCTGACTGGATCAATGCTACAGTAATCACCTGACTAGATCAATGCTTCAATGATCACCTGAATAGATCAATGCTTCAGTGATCACCCGACTCGATCATTGCTCCAGTAATCACCTGACTAGATCAATGCTTCAGTAGTCACCTGACTAGATCAAAGCTTCAGTAATAATCTGACCAGATCAATTTTTCAGTAATCACCTGATTAGGTCAATGCTTCAGTGATCAACTGACGAGATCAATGCTTCAGTAATCACCTGACTGGATCAATGCTTCAGTAATCACCTGAATACAACAATGCTCCAGTAATCACCTGACTAGATCAATGCTTCAGTAATCAACTGACTGGAACAATGCTTCAGTAATCACCTGACTGGATCAATGCTTCAGTAATCACCTGATGAGATCAATGCTTCAGTAATCATCTGACCAGATCAATGTTTCAGTAATCACCTGATTAGGTCATTGCTCCAGTAATCATCTGACGAGATCAATGCTTCAGTAATCACCTGACTAGATCAATGCTTCAATAATCACCTGAATAGATCAATGCTTCAGTAATCACCTGACTCGATCAATGCTTCAGTAATAATCTGACTAGATCAATGTTTCAGTAATCACCTGATTAGGTCATTGCTTCAGTGATCAACTGACTAGATCAATGCTTCAGTGATCACCTGAATAGATCAATGCTCCAGTAATCAACTTACTAGATCAATGCTTCAGTAATCACCTGAATAGATCAATGCTTCAGTGATCATCCAATTAGATCAAAGCTTCAGTAATCAGCTGACCAGATCAAAGCTTCATTATTCACCTGACAAGATTAATGCTTCAGTGATCACCTGACTAGCTCGATGCTTCAGTGATCACCTGACTAGATCAATGCGTCAGTCACCTGACTAGATCAATACTTCAGTGATCACCTGATGAGTTCAATGCTTTAGTAATCACCTGACTAGATTGATGCTTCAGTATTCACCTGACATTACCATGCTTCAGTAATCCACTGACTAGATCGATGCATCAGTAATCACCTGCTAAGATCAATGTTTCAGTAATCACCTGATCAGTTCAATGCTTCCGTGATCAACTGATTAGATCAAAGCTTCAGTAATCACCTGACTGGTTCAAAGCTTCAGTAATCATCTGACTAGATCAATGCTTCAGTAATCACCTGACCAGATCAATGCTTCAGTGATCAACTGACGAGGTCAATACTTCAGTAATCTGCTGAGTAGATCATTTCATCAGTATTCACTTGACTACATCAAAGCTTCAGTAATCCACTGATGAGATCAAAGTTTCAGTAATCAACTGACTAGATCAATGCCTCAGTGATCACATGACTAGATCCATGCTTCAGTAATCACTTGACGAGATCAATGCTTCAGTAGTCATCTGACTCGATCATTGTTTCAGTAATCACCTGACTTGATCATGCTTCAGTAATCATCTGACTAAATAAATGCTTCAGTAATCACCTGGCGAGATCAATGCTTCAGTCATCACCTGACCAGATCAATGCTTCAGTAATAATCTGACGAGATCAATGTTTCTGTAATCACCTGATTAGATCAATGCTTCAGTGATCAACTGACTAGATTAATGCTTCAGTAATCACCTGACTGGATCAATACTTCAGTAATCACCTGACTAGATCAGTGCTTCAGTAATCACCTGACTGGTTCAAAGCTACAGTAATCAACTGACTCGACCAATACTTCAGTGAACACCTGACTAGATCAATGCTTCAGTGATCCGCTGACTAGATCAATGCTACAGTATTTACCTGACTAGATCAATGCTTCAGTAATAATCTGACCAGATCAATGCTTCAGTAATCAACTGACGAGATCAATGCTTCAGTAATCACCTGACTAAACCAAAGCTTCAGTAATCATCTGACTAGACCAAAGCTTCAGTAATCATCTGACTAGATCAATACTTCAGTAATCACCTGACTAGATCAGTGCTTCAGTAATCACCTGACGAGATCAAAACTTCAGTAATCACCTGACTAGATTAATGCTTCAGTAATCACTCGACCAGATCAAAATTTCAGTAATCCTCTGACTAGTTCAATGCTTCAGAAATCACCTGATGAGATCAATGCTTCAGTAATAATCTGACGAGATCAATGTTTCTGTAATCACCTGATTAGATCAATGCTTCAGTGATCAACTGACTAGATTAATGCTTCAGTGATCAACTGACTAGATCAATACTTCAGCAATCAACTGATGAGATCAATGCTTCAGTAATCTTCTGACTCGATCATTATTTCAGTAATCTCCTGACTTGATTATGCTTCAGTAATCACCTGACTAAATAAATGCCTCAGTAATCACCTGACCAGATCATTGTTTCAGGAATCACCTGATCTTACCATGCTTCAGTAATCAACTGACTAGATCAATGTATCAGCAATCACCTGACAAGATCAATGTTTCAGTAATCACCTGATGTGTTCAATGCTTCAGTGATCAACTGACCAGATCAAAGCTTCAGTAATCACCTGACTGGTTCAAAGCTTCAGTAATCAACTGACTCGATCAATGCTTCAGTAATCACCTGATCTGTTCAATGCTTCAGTGATCACCTGACTAGATCAATGCTTCAGTAATCAACTGACTAGATGAATGATTCAGTAATAATCTGACTAGAACAATGTTTCAGTAATCACCTGATTAGATCAATGCTTCAGTGATCAACAGACGAGATCAATGCTTCAGTGATCACCTGAATAGGTCAATGCTTCAGTAATCACCTGACTAGATCAATGCTTCAGTAATCACCTGACTAGATCAATGCTTCAGTAATAATCTGACGAGATCAATGTTTCTGTAATCACCTGATTAGATCAATGCTTCAGTGATCAACTGACTAGATTAATGCTTCAGTGATCACCTGAATAGATCAATGCTTCAGTAATCACCTGACTAGATCCATGCTTCAGTAATCACCTGACAAGACCAATGCTTCTGTAATCACCTGACCAGTTCAATGCTTCAGAAATCACCTGATGAGATCAATGCTTCAGTCATCATCTGACTTGATCATGCTTCAGTAATCACCTGACTAAATAAATGCCTCAGTAATCACCTGACTAGATCATTGTTTCAGGAATCACCTGACCATACCATGCTTCAGTAATCAACTGACTAGATCAATACTTCAGCAATCAACTGATGAGATCAATGCTTCAGTAATCTTCTGACTCGATCATTATTTCAGTAATCTCCTGACTTGATCATGCTTCAGTAATCACCTGACTAAATAAATGCCTCAGTAATCACCTGACCAGATCATTGTTTCAGGAATCACCTGACCTTACCATGCTTCAGTAATCAATTGACTAGATCAATGCATCAGCAATCATCTGACTAGATCAATACATCAGTAATCACCTGACGAGATCAAAACTTCAGTAATCATCTGACTAGATCAATGCTTCAGTAATCACCTGACCAGTTCAATGCTTCAGAAATCACCTGATGAGATCAATGCTTCAGTCATCATCTGACTCGATCATTGTTTCAGTAATCACCTGACAAGATCAATGTTTCAGTAATCACCTGATGTGTTCAATGCTTCAGTGATCAACTGACCAGATCAAAGCTTCAGTAATCACCTGACTGGTTCAAAGCTTCAGTAATCAACTGACTCGATCAATGCTTCAGTAATCACCTGATCTGTTCAATGCTTCAGTGATCAACTGACCAGATCAAAGCTTCAGTAATCACCTGACTGGTTCAAAGCTTCAGTAATCACTGACTCGATCAATGCTTCAGTGATCACCTGATGAGATCAATGCTTCAGTAACCACCTGACTGGTTCAAAGCTTCAGTCGTCACCTGACGTGATCAATGCTTCAGTAATCACCTTACTAGCTCAATGCTACAGTAATAATCTGACCAGATCAATGTTTCAGTAATCAACTGAATCGATCAATGCTTTAGTGATCACCTGAATACATCAATTCTTCAGTAATCACCTGAATAGCTCAATGCTTTAGTGATCACCTGAATAGATCAATGCTTCAGTGATCACCCGACGAGATCAATGCATCAATAATCACCTGACAAGATCAATGTTTCAGTAACCACCTGATCAGTTCAATGCTTCTGTGATCAACTGACTAGATCAAAGCTTCAGTAATCCGCTGACGAGATCAATGCTACAGTATTCACCTGACTAGATCAATGCTTCAGTAATCACCTGACTGGATCAATGCTTCAGTGATCACCTGAATACGGCAATGCTTCAGTAATCACCTGACTAGATCAATGCTTCAGTAATCAACTGACTGGATCAATGCTTCAGGAATCACCTGACTGGATCAATGCTTCAGTAATCACCTGACTGGATCGATGCTTCAATAATCACCTGAATTGATCAATGCTTCAGTGAACACCCAACTAGATCATTGCTCCAGTAATCATCTGACGAGATCAATGCTTCAGTAATCACCTGATTGGATCAATGCTTCAGTGATCAACTGACTAGATCAATGCTTCAGTAATCACCTGAATGGTTCAAAGCTTCAGTAATCAACTGACTCGACCAATACTTCACTGAACACCTGACTAGATCAATGCTTCAGTGATCCGCTGACTAGATCAATGCTACACTATTCACCTGACTAGAACAATGCTTCAGTAATAATCTGAATAGATCAATGTTTCTGTAATCACCTGATTAGATCAATGCTTCAGTGATCAACTGACTAGATTATTCCTTCAGTGATCACCTGAATAGATCAATGCTTCAGTAATCACCTGACTAGATCAATGCTTCAGTAATCAACTGACTAAATCAATGCTTCAGTAATCACCTGACGAGATCAATGCTTCAGTAATCACCTGGCTAGACCAAAGCTTCAGTAATCACCTGACTAGATCAGTGCTTACGTAATCACCTGACTAGATTAATGCTTCAGTAATCACTCGACCAGATCAAAATATCAGTAATCCTCTGACTATTTCAATGCTTCAGAAATCACCTGGTGTGATCAATGCTTCAGTGATCAACTGACTAGATCACTACTTCAGCAATCAACTGACTTGATCAATGCATCAGCAATCACCTGACTAGCTCAATGCTACACTAATAATCTGACTACATCAATGCTTCAGTGATCAAATGTCTAGATCAATGCTTCAGTGATCACCTGAATAGATCAATGCTTTAGTGATCACCTGAATACATCAATTCTTCAGTAATCACCTGACTGGAGCAATGCTTCAGTAATCAACTGACTGGATCAATGCTTCAGTAATCACCTGACTGGATCGATGCTTCAGTTATCACGTGACTAGATCAATGCTTCAGTAATCACCTGACTGGATCAATGCTACAGTAATCACCTGACTAGATCAATGCTTCAATGATCACCTGAATAGATCAATGCTTCAGTGATCACCCGACTCGATCATTGCTCCAGTAATCACCTGACTAGATCAATGCTTCAGTAGTCACCTGACTAGATCAAAGCTTCAGTAATAATCTGACCAGATCAATTTTTCAGTAATCACCTGATTAGGTCAATGCTTCAGTGATCAACTGACGAGATCAATGCTTCAGTAATCACCTGACTGGATCAATGCTTCAGTAATCACCTGAATACAACAATGCTCCAGTAATCACCTGACTAGATCAATGCTTCAGTAATCAACTGACTGGAACAATGCTTCAGTAATCACCTGACTGGATCAATGCTTCAGTAATCACCTGATGAGATCAATGCTTCAGTAATCATCTGACCAGATCAATGTTTCAGTAATCACCTGATTAGGTCATTGCTCCAGTAATCATCTGACGAGATCAATGCTTCAGTAATCACCTGACTAGATCAATGCTTCAATAATCACCTGAATAGATCAATGCTTCAGTAATCACCTGACTCGATCAATGCTTCAGTAATAATCTGACTAGATCAATGTTTCAGTAATCACCTGATTAGGTCATTGCTTCAGTGATCAACTGACTAGATCAATGCTTCAGTGATCACCTGAATAGATCAATGCTCCAGTAATCAACTTACTAGATCAATGCTTCAGTAATCACCTGAATAGATCAATGCTTCAGTGATCATCCAATTAGATCAAAGCTTCAGTAATCAGCTGACCAGATCAAAGCTTCATTATTCACCTGACAAGATTAATGCTTCAGTGATCACCTGACTAGCTCGATGCTTCAGTGATCACCTGACTAGATCAATGCGTCAGTCACCTGACTAGATCAATACTTCAGTGATCACCTGATGAGTTCAATGCTTTAGTAATCACCTGACTAGATTGATGCTTCAGTATTCACCTGACATTACCATGCTTCAGTAATCCACTGACTAGATCGATGCATCAGTAATCACCTGCTAAGATCAATGTTTCAGTAATCACCTGATCAGTTCAATGCTTCCGTGATCAACTGATTAGATCAAAGCTTCAGTAATCACCTGACTGGTTCAAAGCTTCAGTAATCATCTGACTAGATCAATGCTTCAGTAATCACCTGACCAGATCAATGCTTCAGTGATCAACTGACGAGGTCAATACTTCAGTAATCTGCTGAGTAGATCATTTCATCAGTATTCACTTGACTACATCAAAGCTTCAGTAATCCACTGATGAGATCAAAGTTTCAGTAATCAACTGACTAGATCAATGCCTCAGTGATCACATGACTAGATCCATGCTTCAGTAATCACTTGACGAGATCAATGCTTCAGTAGTCATCTGACTCGATCATTGTTTCAGTAATCACCTGACTTGATCATGCTTCAGTAATCATCTGACTAAATAAATGCTTCAGTAATCACCTGGCGAGATCAATGCTTCAGTCATCACCTGACCAGATCAATGCTTCAGTAATAATCTGACGAGATCAATGTTTCTGTAATCACCTGATTAGATCAATGCTTCAGTGATCAACTGACTAGATTAATGCTTCAGTAATCACCTGACTGGATCAATACTTCAGTAATCACCTGACTAGATCAGTGCTTCAGTAATCACCTGACTGGTTCAAAGCTACAGTAATCAACTGACTCGACCAATACTTCAGTGAACACCTGACTAGATCAATGCTTCAGTGATCCGCTGACTAGATCAATGCTACAGTATTTACCTGACTAGATCAATGCTTCAGTAATAATCTGACCAGATCAATGCTTCAGTAATCAACTGACGAGATCAATGCTTCAGTAATCACCTGACTAAACCAAAGCTTCAGTAATCATCTGACTAGACCAAAGCTTCAGTAATCATCTGACTAGATCAATACTTCAGTAATCACCTGACTAGATCAGTGCTTCAGTAATCACCTGACGAGATCAAAACTTCAGTAATCACCTGACTAGATTAATGCTTCAGTAATCACTCGACCAGATCAAAATTTCAGTAATCCTCTGACTAGTTCAATGCTTCAGAAATCACCTGATGAGATCAATGCTTCAGTAATAATCTGACGAGATCAATGTTTCTGTAATCACCTGATTAGATCAATGCTTCAGTGATCAACTGACTAGATTAATGCTTCAGTGATCAACTGACTAGATCAATACTTCAGCAATCAACTGATGAGATCAATGCTTCAGTAATCTTCTGACTCGATCATTATTTCAGTAATCTCCTGACTTGATTATGCTTCAGTAATCACCTGACTAAATAAATGCCTCAGTAATCACCTGACCAGATCATTGTTTCAGGAATCACCTGATCTTACCATGCTTCAGTAATCAACTGACTAGATCAATGTATCAGCAATCACCTGACAAGATCAATGTTTCAGTAATCACCTGATGTGTTCAATGCTTCAGTGATCAACTGACCAGATCAAAGCTTCAGTAATCACCTGACTGGTTCAAAGCTTCAGTAATCAACTGACTCGATCAATGCTTCAGTAATCACCTGATCTGTTCAATGCTTCAGTGATCACCTGACTAGATCAATGCTTCAGTAATCAACTGACTAGATGAATGATTCAGTAATAATCTGACTAGAACAATGTTTCAGTAATCACCTGATTAGATCAATGCTTCAGTGATCAACAGACGAGATCAATGCTTCAGTGATCACCTGAATAGGTCAATGCTTCAGTAATCACCTGACTAGATCAATGCTTCAGTAATCACCTGACTAGATCAATGCTTCAGTAATAATCTGACGAGATCAATGTTTCTGTAATCACCTGATTAGATCAATGCTTCAGTGATCAACTGACTAGATTAATGCTTCAGTGATCACCTGAATAGATCAATGCTTCAGTAATCACCTGACTAGATCCATGCTTCAGTAATCACCTGACAAGACCAATGCTTCTGTAATCACCTGACCAGTTCAATGCTTCAGAAATCACCTGATGAGATCAATGCTTCAGTCATCATCTGACTTGATCATGCTTCAGTAATCACCTGACTAAATAAATGCCTCAGTAATCACCTGACTAGATCATTGTTTCAGGAATCACCTGACCATACCATGCTTCAGTAATCAACTGACTAGATCAATACTTCAGCAATCAACTGATGAGATCAATGCTTCAGTAATCTTCTGACTCGATCATTATTTCAGTAATCTCCTGACTTGATCATGCTTCAGTAATCACCTGACTAAATAAATGCCTCAGTAATCACCTGACCAGATCATTGTTTCAGGAATCACCTGACCTTACCATGCTTCAGTAATCAATTGACTAGATCAATGCATCAGCAATCATCTGACTAGATCAATACATCAGTAATCACCTGACGAGATCAAAACTTCAGTAATCATCTGACTAGATCAATGCTTCAGTAATCACCTGACCAGTTCAATGCTTCAGAAATCACCTGATGAGATCAATGCTTCAGTCATCATCTGACTCGATCATTGTTTCAGTAATCACCTGACAAGATCAATGTTTCAGTAATCACCTGATGTGTTCAATGCTTCAGTGATCAACTGACCAGATCAAAGCTTCAGTAATCACCTGACTGGTTCAAAGCTTCAGTAATCAACTGACTCGATCAATGCTTCAGTAATCACCTGATCTGTTCAATGCTTCAGTGATCAACTGACCAGATCAAAGCTTCAGTAATCACCTGACTGGTTCAAAGCTTCAGTAATCACTGACTCGATCAATGCTTCAGTGATCACCTGATGAGATCAATGCTTCAGTAACCACCTGACTGGTTCAAAGCTTCAGTCGTCACCTGACGTGATCAATGCTTCAGTAATCACCTTACTAGCTCAATGCTACAGTAATAATCTGACCAGATCAATGTTTCAGTAATCAACTGAATCGATCAATGCTTTAGTGATCACCTGAATACATCAATTCTTCAGTAATCACCTGAATAGCTCAATGCTTTAGTGATCACCTGAATAGATCAATGCTTCAGTGATCACCCGACGAGATCAATGCATCAATAATCACCTGACAAGATCAATGTTTCAGTAACCACCTGATCAGTTCAATGCTTCTGTGATCAACTGACTAGATCAAAGCTTCAGTAATCCGCTGACGAGATCAATGCTACAGTATTCACCTGACTAGATCAATGCTTCAGTAATCACCTGACTGGATCAATGCTTCAGTGATCACCTGAATACGGCAATGCTTCAGTAATCACCTGACTAGATCAATGCTTCAGTAATCAACTGACTGGATCAATGCTTCAGGAATCACCTGACTGGATCAATGCTTCAGTAATCACCTGACTGGATCGATGCTTCAATAATCACCTGAATTGATCAATGCTTCAGTGAACACCCAACTAGATCATTGCTCCAGTAATCATCTGACGAGATCAATGCTTCAGTAATCACCTGATTGGATCAATGCTTCAGTGATCAACTGACTAGATCAATGCTTCAGTAATCACCTGAATGGTTCAAAGCTTCAGTAATCAACTGACTCGACCAATACTTCACTGAACACCTGACTAGATCAATGCTTCAGTGATCCGCTGACTAGATCAATGCTACACTATTCACCTGACTAGAACAATGCTTCAGTAATAATCTGAATAGATCAATGTTTCTGTAATCACCTGATTAGATCAATGCTTCAGTGATCAACTGACTAGATTATTCCTTCAGTGATCACCTGAATAGATCAATGCTTCAGTAATCACCTGACTAGATCAATGCTTCAGTAATCAACTGACTAAATCAATGCTTCAGTAATCACCTGACGAGATCAATGCTTCAGTAATCACCTGGCTAGACCAAAGCTTCAGTAATCACCTGACTAGATCAGTGCTTACGTAATCACCTGACTAGATTAATGCTTCAGTAATCACTCGACCAGATCAAAATATCAGTAATCCTCTGACTATTTCAATGCTTCAGAAATCACCTGGTGTGATCAATGCTTCAGTGATCAACTGACTAGATCACTACTTCAGCAATCAACTGACTTGATCAATGCATCAGCAATCACCTGACTAGCTCAATGCTACACTAATAATCTGACTACATCAATGCTTCAGTGATCAAATGTCTAGATCAATGCTTCAGTGATCACCTGAATAGATCAATGCTTTAGTGATCACCTGAATACATCAATTCTTCAGTAATCACCTGACTGGAGCAATGCTTCAGTAATCAACTGACTGGATCAATGCTTCAGTAATCACCTGACTGGATCGATGCTTCAGTTATCACGTGA
The DNA here is from genome assembly GCF_035084215.1 of Heptranchias perlo. Lineage (NCBI taxonomy): Eukaryota > Metazoa > Chordata > Chondrichthyes > Hexanchiformes > Hexanchidae > Heptranchias > Heptranchias perlo. The sequence continues at coordinate 358,069 of NW_027139260.1, forward strand.
CTAGATCAATGCTTCAGTAATCACCTGACTGGATCAATGCTACAGTAATCACCTGACTAGATCAATGCTTCAATGATCACCTGAATAGATCAATGCTTCAGTGATCACCCGACTCGATCATTGCTCCAGTAATCACCTGACTAGATCAATGCTTCAGTAGTCACCTGACTAGATCAAAGCTTCAGTAATAATCTGACCAGATCAATTTTTCAGTAATCACCTGATTAGGTCAATGCTTCAGTGATCAACTGACGAGATCAATGCTTCAGTAATCACCTGACTGGATCAATGCTTCAGTAATCACCTGAATACAACAATGCTCCAGTAATCACCTGACTAGATCAATGCTTCAGTAATCAACTGACTGGAACAATGCTTCAGTAATCACCTGACTGGATCAATGCTTCAGTAATCACCTGATGAGATCAATGCTTCAGTAATCATCTGACCAGATCAATGTTTCAGTAATCACCTGATTAGGTCATTGCTCCAGTAATCATCTGACGAGATCAATGCTTCAGTAATCACCTGACTAGATCAATGCTTCAATAATCACCTGAATAGATCAATGCTTCAGTAATCACCTGACTCGATCAATGCTTCAGTAATAATCTGACTAGATCAATGTTTCAGTAATCACCTGATTAGGTCATTGCTTCAGTGATCAACTGACTAGATCAATGCTTCAGTGATCACCTGAATAGATCAATGCTCCAGTAATCAACTTACTAGATCAATGCTTCAGTAATCACCTGAATAGATCAATGCTTCAGTGATCATCCAATTAGATCAAAGCTTCAGTAATCAGCTGACCAGATCAAAGCTTCATTATTCACCTGACAAGATTAATGCTTCAGTGATCACCTGACTAGCTCGATGCTTCAGTGATCACCTGACTAGATCAATGCGTCAGTCACCTGACTAGATCAATACTTCAGTGATCACCTGATGAGTTCAATGCTTTAGTAATCACCTGACTAGATTGATGCTTCAGTATTCACCTGACATTACCATGCTTCAGTAATCCACTGACTAGATCGATGCATCAGTAATCACCTGCTAAGATCAATGTTTCAGTAATCACCTGATCAGTTCAATGCTTCCGTGATCAACTGATTAGATCAAAGCTTCAGTAATCACCTGACTGGTTCAAAGCTTCAGTAATCATCTGACTAGATCAATGCTTCAGTAATCACCTGACCAGATCAATGCTTCAGTGATCAACTGACGAGGTCAATACTTCAGTAATCTGCTGAGTAGATCATTTCATCAGTATTCACTTGACTACATCAAAGCTTCAGTAATCCACTGATGAGATCAAAGTTTCAGTAATCAACTGACTAGATCAATGCCTCAGTGATCACATGACTAGATCCATGCTTCAGTAATCACTTGACGAGATCAATGCTTCAGTAGTCATCTGACTCGATCATTGTTTCAGTAATCACCTGACTTGATCATGCTTCAGTAATCATCTGACTAAATAAATGCTTCAGTAATCACCTGGCGAGATCAATGCTTCAGTCATCACCTGACCAGATCAATGCTTCAGTAATAATCTGACGAGATCAATGTTTCTGTAATCACCTGATTAGATCAATGCTTCAGTGATCAACTGACTAGATTAATGCTTCAGTAATCACCTGACTGGATCAATACTTCAGTAATCACCTGACTAGATCAGTGCTTCAGTAATCACCTGACTGGTTCAAAGCTACAGTAATCAACTGACTCGACCAATACTTCAGTGAACACCTGACTAGATCAATGCTTCAGTGATCCGCTGACTAGATCAATGCTACAGTATTTACCTGACTAGATCAATGCTTCAGTAATAATCTGACCAGATCAATGCTTCAGTAATCAACTGACGAGATCAATGCTTCAGTAATCACCTGACTAAACCAAAGCTTCAGTAATCATCTGACTAGACCAAAGCTTCAGTAATCATCTGACTAGATCAATACTTCAGTAATCACCTGACTAGATCAGTGCTTCAGTAATCACCTGACGAGATCAAAACTTCAGTAATCACCTGACTAGATTAATGCTTCAGTAATCACTCGACCAGATCAAAATTTCAGTAATCCTCTGACTAGTTCAATGCTTCAGAAATCACCTGATGAGATCAATGCTTCAGTAATAATCTGACGAGATCAATGTTTCTGTAATCACCTGATTAGATCAATGCTTCAGTGATCAACTGACTAGATTAATGCTTCAGTGATCAACTGACTAGATCAATACTTCAGCAATCAACTGATGAGATCAATGCTTCAGTAATCTTCTGACTCGATCATTATTTCAGTAATCTCCTGACTTGATTATGCTTCAGTAATCACCTGACTAAATAAATGCCTCAGTAATCACCTGACCAGATCATTGTTTCAGGAATCACCTGATCTTACCATGCTTCAGTAATCAACTGACTAGATCAATGTATCAGCAATCACCTGACAAGATCAATGTTTCAGTAATCACCTGATGTGTTCAATGCTTCAGTGATCAACTGACCAGATCAAAGCTTCAGTAATCACCTGACTGGTTCAAAGCTTCAGTAATCAACTGACTCGATCAATGCTTCAGTAATCACCTGATCTGTTCAATGCTTCAGTGATCACCTGACTAGATCAATGCTTCAGTAATCAACTGACTAGATGAATGATTCAGTAATAATCTGACTAGAACAATGTTTCAGTAATCACCTGATTAGATCAATGCTTCAGTGATCAACAGACGAGATCAATGCTTCAGTGATCACCTGAATAGGTCAATGCTTCAGTAATCACCTGACTAGATCAATGCTTCAGTAATCACCTGACTAGATCAATGCTTCAGTAATAATCTGACGAGATCAATGTTTCTGTAATCACCTGATTAGATCAATGCTTCAGTGATCAACTGACTAGATTAATGCTTCAGTGATCACCTGAATAGATCAATGCTTCAGTAATCACCTGACTAGATCCATGCTTCAGTAATCACCTGACAAGACCAATGCTTCTGTAATCACCTGACCAGTTCAATGCTTCAGAAATCACCTGATGAGATCAATGCTTCAGTCATCATCTGACTTGATCATGCTTCAGTAATCACCTGACTAAATAAATGCCTCAGTAATCACCTGACTAGATCATTGTTTCAGGAATCACCTGACCATACCATGCTTCAGTAATCAACTGACTAGATCAATACTTCAGCAATCAACTGATGAGATCAATGCTTCAGTAATCTTCTGACTCGATCATTATTTCAGTAATCTCCTGACTTGATCATGCTTCAGTAATCACCTGACTAAATAAATGCCTCAGTAATCACCTGACCAGATCATTGTTTCAGGAATCACCTGACCTTACCATGCTTCAGTAATCAATTGACTAGATCAATGCATCAGCAATCATCTGACTAGATCAATACATCAGTAATCACCTGACGAGATCAAAACTTCAGTAATCATCTGACTAGATCAATGCTTCAGTAATCACCTGACCAGTTCAATGCTTCAGAAATCACCTGATGAGATCAATGCTTCAGTCATCATCTGACTCGATCATTGTTTCAGTAATCACCTGACAAGATCAATGTTTCAGTAATCACCTGATGTGTTCAATGCTTCAGTGATCAACTGACCAGATCAAAGCTTCAGTAATCACCTGACTGGTTCAAAGCTTCAGTAATCAACTGACTCGATCAATGCTTCAGTAATCACCTGATCTGTTCAATGCTTCAGTGATCAACTGACCAGATCAAAGCTTCAGTAATCACCTGACTGGTTCAAAGCTTCAGTAATCACTGACTCGATCAATGCTTCAGTGATCACCTGATGAGATCAATGCTTCAGTAACCACCTGACTGGTTCAAAGCTTCAGTCGTCACCTGACGTGATCAATGCTTCAGTAATCACCTTACTAGCTCAATGCTACAGTAATAATCTGACCAGATCAATGTTTCAGTAATCAACTGAATCGATCAATGCTTTAGTGATCACCTGAATACATCAATTCTTCAGTAATCACCTGAATAGCTCAATGCTTTAGTGATCACCTGAATAGATCAATGCTTCAGTGATCACCCGACGAGATCAATGCATCAATAATCACCTGACAAGATCAATGTTTCAGTAACCACCTGATCAGTTCAATGCTTCTGTGATCAACTGACTAGATCAAAGCTTCAGTAATCCGCTGACGAGATCAATGCTACAGTATTCACCTGACTAGATCAATGCTTCAGTAATCACATGACTGGATCAATGCTTCAGTGATCACCTGAATACGGCAATGCTTCAGTAATCACCTGACTAGATCAATGCTTCAGTAATCAACTGACTGGATCAATGCTTCAGGAATCACCTGACTGGATCAATGCTTCAGTAATCACCTGACTGGATCGATGCTTCAATAATCACCTGAATTGATCAATGCTTCAGTGAACACCCAACTAGATCATTGCTCCAGTAATCATCTGACGAGATCAATGCTTCAGTAATCACCTGATTGGATCAATGCTTCAGTGATCAACTGACTAGATCAATGCTTCAGTAATCACCTGAATGGTTCAAAGCTTCAGTAATCAACTGACTCGACCAATACTTCACTGAACACCTGACTAGATCAATGCTTCAGTGATCCGCTGACTAGATCAATGCTACACTATTCACCTGACTAGAACAATGCTTCAGTAATAATCTGAATAGATCAATGTTTCTGTAATCACCTGATTAGATCAATGCTTCAGTGATCAACTGACTAGATTATTCCTTCAGTGATCACCTGAATAGATCAATGCTTCAGTAATCACCTGACTAGATCAATGCTTCAGTAATCAACTGACTAAATCAATGCTTCAGTAATCACCTGACGAGATCAATGCTTCAGTAATCACCTGGCTAGACCAAAGCTTCAGTAATCACCTGACTAGATCAGTGCTTACGTAATCACCTGACTAGATTAATGCTTCAGTAATCACTCGACCAGATCAAAATATCAGTAATCCTCTGACTATTTCAATGCTTCAGAAATCACCTGGTGTGATCAATGCTTCAGTGATCAACTGACTAGATCACTACTTCAGCAATCAACTGACTTGATCAATGCATCAGCAATCACCTGACTAGCTCAATGCTACACTAATAATCTGACTACATCAATGCTTCAGTGATCAAATGTCTAGATCAATGCTTCAGTGATCACCTGAATAGATCAATGCTTTAGTGATCACCTGAATACATCAATTCTTCAGTAATCACCTGACTGGAGCAATGCTTCAGTAATCAACTGACTGGATCAATGCTTCAGTAATCACCTGACTGGATCGATGCTTCAGTTATCACGTGACTAGATCAATGCTTCAGTAATCACCTGACTGGATCAATGCTACAGTAATCACCTGACTAGATCAATGCTTCAATGATCACCTGAATAGATCAATGCTTCAGTGATCACCCGACTCGATCATTGCTCCAGTAATCACCTGACTAGATCAATGCTTCAGTAGTCACCTGACTAGATCAAAGCTTCAGTAATAATCTGACCAGATCAATTTTTCAGTAATCACCTGATTAGGTCAATGCTTCAGTGATCAACTGACGAGATCAATGCTTCAGTAATCACCTGACTGGATCAATGCTTCAGTAATCACCTGAATACAACAATGCTCCAGTAATCACCTGACTAGATCAATGCTTCAGTAATCAACTGACTGGAACAATGCTTCAGTAATCACCTGACTGGATCAATGCTTCAGTAATCACCTGATGAGATCAATGCTTCAGTAATCATCTGACCAGATCAATGTTTCAGTAATCACCTGATTAGGTCATTGCTCCAGTAATCATCTGACGAGATCAATGCTTCAGTAATCACCTGACTAGATCAATGCTTCAATAATCACCTGAATAGATCAATGCTTCAGTAATCACCTGACTCGATCAATGCTTCAGTAATAATCTGACTAGATCAATGTTTCAGTAATCACCTGATTAGGTCATTGCTTCAGTGATCAACTGACTAGATCAATGCTTCAGTGATCACCTGAATAGATCAATGCTCCAGTAATCAACTTACTAGATCAATGCTTCAGTAATCACCTGAATAGATCAATGCTTCAGTGATCATCCAATTAGATCAAAGCTTCAGTAATCAGCTGACCAGATCAAAGCTTCATTATTCACCTGACAAGATTAATGCTTCAGTGATCACCTGACTAGCTCGATGCTTCAGTGATCACCTGACTAGATCAATGCGTCAGTCACCTGACTAGATCAATACTTCAGTGATCACCTGATGAGTTCAATGCTTTAGTAATCACCTGACTAGATTGATGCTTCAGTATTCACCTGACATTACCATGCTTCAGTAATCCACTGACTAGATCGATGCATCAGTAATCACCTGCTAAGATCAATGTTTCAGTAATCACCTGATCAGTTCAATGCTTCCGTGATCAACTGATTAGATCAAAGCTTCAGTAATCACCTGACTGGTTCAAAGCTTCAGTAATCATCTGACTAGATCAATGCTTCAGTAATCACCTGACCAGATCAATGCTTCAGTGATCAACTGACGAGGTCAATACTTCAGTAATCTGCTGAGTAGATCATTTCATCAGTATTCACTTGACTACATCAAAGCTTCAGTAATCCACTGATGAGATCAAAGTTTCAGTAATCAACTGACTAGATCAATGCCTCAGTGATCACATGACTAGATCCATGCTTCAGTAATCACTTGACGAGATCAATGCTTCAGTAGTCATCTGACTCGATCATTGTTTCAGTAATCACCTGACTTGATCATGCTTCAGTAATCATCTGACTAAATAAATGCTTCAGTAATCACCTGGCGAGATCAATGCTTCAGTCATCACCTGACCAGATCAATGCTTCAGTAATAATCTGACGAGATCAATGTTTCTGTAATCACCTGATTAGATCAATGCTTCAGTGATCAACTGACTAGATTAATGCTTCAGTAATCACCTGACTGGATCAATACTTCAGTAATCACCTGACTAGATCAGTGCTTCAGTAATCACCTGACTGGTTCAAAGCTACAGTAATCAACTGACTCGACCAATACTTCAGTGAACACCTGACTAGATCAATGCTTCAGTGATCCGCTGACTAGATCAATGCTACAGTATTTACCTGACTAGATCAATGCTTCAGTAATAATCTGACCAGATCAATGCTTCAGTAATCAACTGACGAGATCAATGCTTCAGTAATCACCTGACTAAACCAAAGCTTCAGTAATCATCTGACTAGACCAAAGCTTCAGTAATCATCTGACTAGATCAATACTTCAGTAATCACCTGACTAGATCAGTGCTTCAGTAATCACCTGACGAGATCAAAACTTCAGTAATCACCTGACTAGATTAATGCTTCAGTAATCACTCGACCAGATCAAAATTTCAGTAATCCTCTGACTAGTTCAATGCTTCAGAAATCACCTGATGAGATCAATGCTTCAGTAATAATCTGACGAGATCAATGTTTCTGTAATCACCTGATTAGATCAATGCTTCAGTGATCAACTGACTAGATTAATGCTTCAGTGATCAACTGACTAGATCAATACTTCAGCAATCAACTGATGAGATCAATGCTTCAGTAATCTTCTGACTCGATCATTATTTCAGTAATCTCCTGACTTGATTATGCTTCAGTAATCACCTGACTAAATAAATGCCTCAGTAATCACCTGACCAGATCATTGTTTCAGGAATCACCTGATCTTACCATGCTTCAGTAATCAACTGACTAGATCAATGTATCAGCAATCACCTGACAAGATCAATGTTTCAGTAATCACCTGATGTGTTCAATGCTTCAGTGATCAACTGACCAGATCAAAGCTTCAGTAATCACCTGACTGGTTCAAAGCTTCAGTAATCAACTGACTCGATCAATGCTTCAGTAATCACCTGATCTGTTCAATGCTTCAGTGATCACCTGACTAGATCAATGCTTCAGTAATCAACTGACTAGATGAATGATTCAGTAATAATCTGACTAGAACAATGTTTCAGTAATCACCTGATTAGATCAATGCTTCAGTGATCAACAGACGAGATCAATGCTTCAGTGATCACCTGAATAGGTCAATGCTTCAGTAATCACCTGACTAGATCAATGCTTCAGTAATCACCTGACTAGATCAATGCTTCAGTAATAATCTGACGAGATCAATGTTTCTGTAATCACCTGATTAGATCAATGCTTCAGTGATCAACTGACTAGATTAATGCTTCAGTGATCACCTGAATAGATCAATGCTTCAGTAATCACCTGACTAGATCCATGCTTCAGTAATCACCTGACAAGACCAATGCTTCTGTAATCACCTGACCAGTTCAATGCTTCAGAAATCACCTGATGAGATCAATGCTTCAGTCATCATCTGACTTGATCATGCTTCAGTAATCACCTGACTAAATAAATGCCTCAGTAATCACCTGACTAGATCATTGTTTCAGGAATCACCTGACCATACCATGCTTCAGTAATCAACTGACTAGATCAATACTTCAGCAATCAACTGATGAGATCAATGCTTCAGTAATCTTCTGACTCGATCATTATTTCAGTAATCTCCTGACTTGATCATGCTTCAGTAATCACCTGACTAAATAAATGCCTCAGTAATCACCTGACCAGATCATTGTTTCAGGAATCACCTGACCTTACCATGCTTCAGTAATCAATTGACTAGATCAATGCATCAGCAATCATCTGACTAGATCAATACATCAGTAATCACCTGACGAGATCAAAACTTCAGTAATCATCTGACTAGATCAATGCTTCAGTAATCACCTGACCAGTTCAATGCTTCAGAAATCACCTGATGAGATCAATGCTTCAGTCATCATCTGACTCGATCATTGTTTCAGTAATCACCTGACAAGATCAATGTTTCAGTAATCACCTGATGTGTTCAATGCTTCAGTGATCAACTGACCAGATCAAAGCTTCAGTAATCACCTGACTGGTTCAAAGCTTCAGTAATCAACTGACTCGATCAATGCTTCAGTAATCACCTGATCTGTTCAATGCTTCAGTGATCAACTGACCAGATCAAAGCTTCAGTAATCACCTGACTGGTTCAAAGCTTCAGTAATCACTGACTCGATCAATGCTTCAGTGATCACCTGATGAGATCAATGCTTCAGTAACCACCTGACTGGTTCAAAGCTTCAGTCGTCACCTGACGTGATCAATGCTTCAGTAATCACCTTACTAGCTCAATGCTACAGTAATAATCTGACCAGATCAATGTTTCAGTAATCAACTGAATCGATCAATGCTTTAGTGATCACCTGAATACATCAATTCTTCAGTAATCACCTGAATAGCTCAATGCTTTAGTGATCACCTGAATAGATCAATGCTTCAGTGATCACCCGACGAGATCAATGCATCAATAATCACCTGACAAGATCAATGTTTCAGTAACCACCTGATCAGTTCAATGCTTCTGTGATCAACTGACTAGATCAAAGCTTCAGTAATCCGCTGACGAGATCAATGCTACAGTATTCACCTGACTAGATCAATGCTTCAGTAATCACCTGACTGGATCAATGCTTCAGTGATCACCTGAATACGGCAATGCTTCAGTAATCACCTGACTAGATCAATGCTTCAGTAATCAACTGACTGGATCAATGCTTCAGGAATCACCTGACTGGATCAATGCTTCAGTAATCACCTGACTGGATCGATGCTTCAATAATCACCTGAATTGATCAATGCTTCAGTGAACACCCAACTAGATCATTGCTCCAGTAATCATCTGACGAGATCAATGCTTCAGTAATCACCTGATTGGATCAATGCTTCAGTGATCAACTGACTAGATCAATGCTTCAGTAATCACCTGAATGGTTCAAAGCTTCAGTAATCAACTGACTCGACCAATACTTCACTGAACACCTGACTAGATCAATGCTTCAGTGATCCGCTGACTAGATCAATGCTACACTATTCACCTGACTAGAACAATGCTTCAGTAATAATCTGAATAGATCAATGTTTCTGTAATCACCTGATTAGATCAATGCTTCAGTGATCAACTGACTAGATTATTCCTTCAGTGATCACCTGAATAGATCAATGCTTCAGTAATCACCTGACTAGATCAATGCTTCAGTAATCAACTGACTAAATCAATGCTTCAGTAATCACCTGACGAGATCAATGCTTCAGTAATCACCTGGCTAGACCAAAGCTTCAGTAATCACCTGACTAGATCAGTGCTTACGTAATCACCTGACTAGATTAATGCTTCAGTAATCACTCGACCAGATCAAAATATCAGTAATCCTCTGACTATTTCAATGCTTCAGAAATCACCTGGTGTGATCAATGCTTCAGTGATCAACTGACTAGATCACTACTTCAGCAATCAACTGACTTGATCAATGCATCAGCAATCACCTGACTAGCTCAATGCTACACTAATAATCTGACTACATCAATGCTTCAGTGATCAAATGTCTAGATCAATGCTTCAGTGATCACCTGAATAGATCAATGCTTTAGTGATCACCTGAATACATCAATTCTTCAGTAATCACCTGACTGGAGCAATGCTTCAGTAATCAACTGACTGGATCAATGCTTCAGTAATCACCTGACTGGATCGATGCTTCAGTTATCACGTGACTAGATCAATGCTTCAGTAATCACCTGACTGGATCAATGCTACAGTAATCACCTGACTAGATCAATGCTTCAATGATCACCTGAATAGATCAATGCTTCAGTGATCACCCGACTCGATCATTGCTCCAGTAATCACCTGACTAGATCAATGCTTCAGTAGTCACCTGACTAGATCAAAGCTTCAGTAATAATCTGACCAGATCAATTTTTCAGTAATCACCTGATTAGGTCAATGCTTCAGTGATCAACTGACGAGATCAATGCTTCAGTAATCACCTGACTGGATCAATGCTTCAGTAATCACCTGAATACAACAATGCTCCAGTAATCACCTGACTAGATCAATGCTTCAGTAATCAACTGACTGGAACAATGCTTCAGTAATCACCTGACTGGATCAATGCTTCAGTAATCACCTGATGAGATCAATGCTTCAGTAATCATCTGACCAGATCAATGTTTCAGTAATCACCTGATTAGGTCATTGCTCCAGTAATCATCTGACGAGATCAATGCTTCAGTAATCACCTGACTAGATCAATGCTTCAATAATCACCTGAATAGATCAATGCTTCAGTAATCACCTGACTCGATCAATGCTTCAGTAATAATCTGACTAGATCAATGTTTCAGTAATCACCTGATTAGGTCATTGCTTCAGTGATCAACTGACTAGATCAATGCTTCAGTGATCACCTGAATAGATCAATGCTCCAGTAATCAACTTACTAGATCAATGCTTCAGTAATCACCTGAATAGATCAATGCTTCAGTGATCATCCAATTAGATCAAAGCTTCAGTAATCAGCTGACCAGATCAAAGCTTCATTATTCACCTGACAAGATTAATGCTTCAGTGATCACCTGACTAGCTCGATGCTTCAGTGATCACCTGACTAGATCAATGCGTCAGTCACCTGACTAGATCAATACTTCAGTGATCACCTGATGAGTTCAATGCTTTAGTAATCACCTGACTAGATTGATGCTTCAGTATTCACCTGACATTACCATGCTTCAGTAATCCACTGACTAGATCGATGCATCAGTAATCACCTGCTAAGATCAATGTTTCAGTAATCACCTGATCAGTTCAATGCTTCCGTGATCAACTGATTAGATCAAAGCTTCAGTAATCACCTGACTGGTTCAAAGCTTCAGTAATCATCTGACTAGATCAATGCTTCAGTAATCACCTGACCAGATCAATGCTTCAGTGATCAACTGACGAGGTCAATACTTCAGTAATCTGCTGAGTAGATCATTTCATCAGTATTCACTTGACTACATCAAAGCTTCAGTAATCCACTGATGAGATCAAAGTTTCAGTAATCAACTGACTAGATCAATGCCTCAGTGATCACATGACTAGATCCATGCTTCAGTAATCACTTGACGAGATCAATGCTTCAGTAGTCATCTGACTCGATCATTGTTTCAGTAATCACCTGACTTGATCATGCTTCAGTAATCATCTGACTAAATAAATGCTTCAGTAATCACCTGGCGAGATCAATGCTTCAGTCATCACCTGACCAGATCAATGCTTCAGTAATAATCTGACGAGATCAATGTTTCTGTAATCACCTGATTAGATCAATGCTTCAGTGATCAACTGACTAGATTAATGCTTCAGTAATCACCTGACTGGATCAATACTTCAGTAATCACCTGACTAGATCAGTGCTTCAGTAATCACCTGACTGGTTCAAAGCTACAGTAATCAACTGACTCGACCAATACTTCAGTGAACACCTGACTAGATCAATGCTTCAGTGATCCGCTGACTAGATCAATGCTACAGTATTTACCTGACTAGATCAATGCTTCAGTAATAATCTGACCAGATCAATGCTTCAGTAATCAACTGACGAGATCAATGCTTCAGTAATCACCTGACTAAACCAAAGCTTCAGTAATCATCTGACTAGACCAAAGCTTCAGTAATCATCTGACTAGATCAATACTTCAGTAATCACCTGACTAGATCAGTGCTTCAGTAATCACCTGACGAGATCAAAACTTCAGTAATCACCTGACTAGATTAATGCTTCAGTAATCACTCGACCAGATCAAAATTTCAGTAATCCTCTGACTAGTTCAATGCTTCAGAAATCACCTGATGAGATCAATGCTTCAGTAATAATCTGACGAGATCAATGTTTCTGTAATCACCTGATTAGATCAATGCTTCAGTGATCAACTGACTAGATTAATGCTTCAGTGATCAACTGACTAGATCAATACTTCAGCAATCAACTGATGAGATCAATGCTTCAGTAATCTTCTGACTCGATCATTATTTCAGTAATCTCCTGACTTGATTATGCTTCAGTAATCACCTGACTAAATAAATGCCTCAGTAATCACCTGACCAGATCATTGTTTCAGGAATCACCTGATCTTACCATGCTTCAGTAATCAACTGACTAGATCAATGTATCAGCAATCACCTGACAAGATCAATGTTTCAGTAATCACCTGATGTGTTCAATGCTTCAGTGATCAACTGACCAGATCAAAGCTTCAGTAATCACCTGACTGGTTCAAAGCTTCAGTAATCAACTGACTCGATCAATGCTTCAGTAATCACCTGATCTGTTCAATGCTTCAGTGATCACCTGACTAGATCAATGCTTCAGTAATCAACTGACTAGATGAATGATTCAGTAATAATCTGACTAGAACAATGTTTCAGTAATCACCTGATTAGATCAATGCTTCAGTGATCAACAGACGAGATCAATGCTTCAGTGATCACCTGAATAGGTCAATGCTTCAGTAATCACCTGACTAGATCAATGCTTCAGTAATCACCTGACTAGATCAATGCTTCAGTAATAATCTGACGAGATCAATGTTTCTGTAATCACCTGATTAGATCAATGCTTCAGTGATCAACTGACTAGATTAATGCTTCAGTGATCACCTGAATAGATCAATGCTTCAGTAATCACCTGACTAGATCCATGCTTCAGTAATCACCTGACAAGACCAATGCTTCTGTAATCACCTGACCAGTTCAATGCTTCAGAAATCACCTGATGAGATCAATGCTTCAGTCATCATCTGACTTGATCATGCTTCAGTAATCACCTGACTAAATAAATGCCTCAGTAATCACCTGACTAGATCATTGTTTCAGGAATCACCTGACCATACCATGCTTCAGTAATCAACTGACTAGATCAATACTTCAGCAATCAACTGATGAGATCAATGCTTCAGTAATCTTCTGACTCGATCATTATTTCAGTAATCTCCTGACTTGATCATGCTTCAGTAATCACCTGACTAAATAAATGCCTCAGTAATCACCTGACCAGATCATTGTTTCAGGAATCACCTGACCTTACCATGCTTCAGTAATCAATTGACTAGATCAATGCATCAGCAATCATCTGACTAGATCAATACATCAGTAATCACCTGACGAGATCAAAACTTCAGTAATCATCTGACTAGATCAATGCTTCAGTAATCACCTGACCAGTTCAATGCTTCAGAAATCACCTGATGAGATCAATGCTTCAGTCATCATCTGACTCGATCATTGTTTCAGTAATCACCTGACAAGATCAATGTTTCAGTAATCACCTGATGTGTTCAATGCTTCAGTGATCAACTGACCAGATCAAAGCTTCAGTAATCACCTGACTGGTTCAAAGCTTCAGTAATCAACTGACTCGATCAATGCTTCAGTAATCACCTGATCTGTTCAATGCTTCAGTGATCAACTGACCAGATCAAAGCTTCAGTAATCACCTGACTGGTTCAAAGCTTCAGTAATCACTGACTCGATCAATGCTTCAGTGATCACCTGATGAGATCAATGCTTCAGTAACCACCTGACTGGTTCAAAGCTTCAGTCGTCACCTGACGTGATCAATGCTTCAGTAATCACCTTACTAGCTCAATGCTACAGTAATAATCTGACCAGATCAATGTTTCAGTAATCAACTGAATCGATCAATGCTTTAGTGATCACCTGAATACATCAATTCTTCAGTAATCACCTGAATAGCTCAATGCTTTAGTGATCACCTGAATAGATCAATGCTTCAGTGATCACCCGACGAGATCAATGCATCAATAATCACCTGACAAGATCAATGTTTCAGTAACCACCTGATCAGTTCAATGCTTCTGTGATCAACTGACTAGATCAAAGCTTCAGTAATCCGCTGACGAGATCAATGCTACAGTATTCACCTGACTAGATCAATGCTTCAGTAATCACCTGACTGGATCAATGCTTCAGTGATCACCTGAATACGGCAATGCTTCAGTAATCACCTGACTAGATCAATGCTTCAGTAATCAACTGACTGGATCAATGCTTCAGGAATCACCTGACTGGATCAATGCTTCAGTAATCACCTGACTGGATCGATGCTTCAATAATCACCTGAATTGATCAATGCTTCAGTGAACACCCAACTAGATCATTGCTCCAGTAATCATCTGACGAGATCAATGCTTCAGTAATCACCTGATTGGATCAATGCTTCAGTGATCAACTGACTAGATCAATGCTTCAGTAATCACCTGAATGGTTCAAAGCTTCAGTAATCAACTGACTCGACCAATACTTCACTGAACACCTGACTAGATCAATGCTTCAGTGATCCGCTGACTAGATCAATGCTACACTATTCACCTGACTAGAACAATGCTTCAGTAATAATCTGAATAGATCAATGTTTCTGTAATCACCTGATTAGATCAATGCTTCAGTGATCAACTGACTAGATTATTCCTTCAGTGATCACCTGAATAGATCAATGCTTCAGTAATCACCTGACTAGATCAATGCTTCAGTAATCAACTGACTAAATCAATGCTTCAGTAATCACCTGACGAGATCAATGCTTCAGTAATCACCTGGCTAGACCAAAGCTTCAGTAATCACCTGACTAGATCAGTGCTTACGTAATCACCTGACTAGATTAATGCTTCAGTAATCACTCGACCAGATCAAAATATCAGTAATCCTCTGACTATTTCAATGCTTCAGAAATCACCTGGTGTGATCAATGCTTCAGTGATCAACTGACTAGATCACTACTTCAGCAATCAACTGACTTGATCAATGCATCAGCAATCACCTGACTAGCTCAATGCTACACTAATAATCTGACTACATCAATGCTTCAGTGATCAAATGTCTAGATCAATGCTTCAGTGATCACCTGAATAGATCAATGCTTTAGTGATCACCTGAATACATCAATTCTTCAGTAATCACCTGACTGGAGCAATGCTTCAGTAATCAACTGACTGGATCAATGCTTCAGTAATCACCTGACTGGATCGATGCTTCAGTTATCACGTGACTAGATCAATGCTTCAGTAATCACCTGACTGGATCAATGCTACAGTAATCACCTGACTAGATCAATGCTTCAATGATCACCTGAATAGATCAATGCTTCAGTGATCACCCGACTCGATCATTGCTCCAGTAATCACCTGACTAGATCAATGCTTCAGTAGTCACCTGACTAGATCAAAGCTTCAGTAATAATCTGACCAGATCAATTTTTCAGTAATCACCTGATTAGGTCAATGCTTCAGTGATCAACTGACGAGATCAATGCTTCAGTAATCACCTGACTGGATCAATGCTTCAGTAATCACCTGAATACAACAATGCTCCAGTAATCACCTGACTAGATCAATGCTTCAGTAATCAACTGACTGGAACAATGCTTCAGTAATCACCTGACTGGATCAATGCTTCAGTAATCACCTGATGAGATCAATGCTTCAGTAATCATCTGACCAGATCAATGTTTCAGTAATCACCTGATTAGGTCATTGCTCCAGTAATCATCTGACGAGATCAATGCTTCAGTAATCACCTGACTAGATCAATGCTTCAATAATCACCTGAATAGATCAATGCTTCAGTAATCACCTGACTCGATCAATGCTTCAGTAATAATCTGACTAGATCAATGTTTCAGTAATCACCTGATTAGGTCATTGCTTCAGTGATCAACTGACTAGATCAATGCTTCAGTGATCACCTGAATAGATCAATGCTCCAGTAATCAACTTACTAGATCAATGCTTCAGTAATCACCTGAATAGATCAATGCTTCAGTGATCATCCAATTAGATCAAAGCTTCAGTAATCAGCTGACCAGATCAAAGCTTCATTATTCACCTGACAAGATTAATGCTTCAGTGATCACCTGACTAGCTCGATGCTTCAGTGATCACCTGACTAGATCAATGCGTCAGTCACCTGACTAGATCAATACTTCAGTGATCACCTGATGAGTTCAATGCTTTAGTAATCACCTGACTAGATTGATGCTTCAGTATTCACCTGACATTACCATGCTTCAGTAATCCACTGACTAGATCGATGCATCAGTAATCACCTGCTAAGATCAATGTTTCAGTAATCACCTGATCAGTTCAATGCTTCCGTGATCAACTGATTAGATCAAAGCTTCAGTAATCACCTGACTGGTTCAAAGCTTCAGTAATCATCTGACTAGATCAATGCTTCAGTAATCACCTGACCAGATCAATGCTTCAGTGATCAACTGACGAGGTCAATACTTCAGTAATCTGCTGAGTAGATCATTTCATCAGTATTCACTTGACTACATCAAAGCTTCAGTAATCCACTGATGAGATCAAAGTTTCAGTAATCAACTGACTAGATCAATGCCTCAGTGATCACATGACTAGATCCATGCTTCAGTAATCACTTGACGAGATCAATGCTTCAGTAGTCATCTGACTCGATCATTGTTTCAGTAATCACCTGACTTGATCATGCTTCAGTAATCATCTGACTAAATAAATGCTTCAGTAATCACCTGGCGAGATCAATGCTTCAGTCATCACCTGACCAGATCAATGCTTCAGTAATAATCTGACCAGATCAATATTTCAGTAATCACCTGATTAGATCAATGCTTCAGGGATCAACTGAATAGATCAATGCTTCAGTGATCATCCAATTGGATCAAAGCTTCAGTAATCAGCTGACAAGATCAATGCTTCAGTGATCAACTGACTGGATCACAGCTTCAGTAATCACCTGACTCGTTCAAAGCTTCAGTAATCAACTGACTCGAGCAATGCTTCAGTGATCACCTGACTAGATTATTCATTCAGTAATCCACTGACTAGATCAATGCTACAGTATTCAACTGACTAGGTCAATGCTTCAGTCATCACCTGACTAGATCAATGCTTCAGTAGTCATCTGACTAGACCAAAGCTTCCGTAATCATCTGACCAGACCAATGCTTCAGTAATCACCTAACTAGATCAATGCTTCAGTAATCCCCTGACTGGATCAATGCTTCAGTAATCATCTGACTAGATCAATGTTTCAGTAATCACATGACGAGATCAATGCGTCAGTAATCACCTGACTACATCAATGCTTCAGTAATCACCTGACTAGATCACTGCTTCAGTAATCACCTGACTGGATCAAAGCATTAGTAATCACCTGACTGGATCAATGCTAAATTAATCACCTGAATAGATCAATGCTTCAGTAATCACCTGAATAGATCAATGCTTCAGTGATCAACCGAATAGATCCATGCTCCGGTAATCACCTGAATACGACAATGCTTCAGTAATCAACTGACTAGATCAATGCTTCAGTAATCACCTGGCGAGATCAATGCTTCAGTAATCACCTGACCAGATCAATGTTTCAGTAATAATCTGACCAGATCAATGTTTCAGTAATCACCTGATTAGATCAATGCTTCAAGGATCAACTGACTAGATTAATGCTTCAGTGATCACCTGAATAGATCAATGCTTCATTAATCACCTTACTAGATCAATGCTTCAGTAATCAGCTGACTAGATCAATGCTTCAGTAATCACCTGAATAGATCATTGCTTCAGTGATCATCCAATTGGATCAAAGCTTCAGTAATCAGCTGACAAGATCAATGCTTCAATAATCACCTGACTAGATGAATGCTTCAATGATCACCTGACGAGCTCAATGCTTCAGTGATCACCTGATTGATCAATGTGTCAGTCACCTGGCTAGATCAATACTTCAGTGATCACCTGACGAGTTCAATGCTTCAGAAATCACCTGACGAGATCAATCCTTCAGTGATCACCTGACTAGATCAATACTTCAGTGATCACCTGACTAGATCAATGCTTCAGTAATCACCTGAAGAGATCAATGCTTCAGTAATCAACTGACAAGATCAATGCTTCAGTGATCAACTGACTCGATCAATGCTTCAGTAATCACCTGACTAGATCAATGCTTCAGTAATGACCTGACTGGTTCAAAGCTTCATTTATCAACTGACCAGATCAATGTTTCAGTAATCACCTGATCAGTTCAATGCTTCAGTGATCAACTGACTAGATCAAAGCTTCAGTAATCACCTGACTGGTTCTATGCTTCAGTAATCAACTGACTCGATCAATGCTTCAGTGATCACCTGAATAGACCAATGCTTCAGTAATCCACTGACTAGATCAATGCTTCAGTTATCATCTGACTGGACCAAAGCTTCAGTAATCATCTGACTAGATTAATGCTTCAGTAATCACCTGACTAGATCAAAGCTTCAGTAATCACCTGACACGATCAAAGCTTCAGTACTCACCTGACTAGATCAATGCTTCAGTAATCAACTGACGAGATCAATACTCCAGTAATCTGCTGAGTAGATCAATTCTTCAGTATTCACTTGATTACATCAAAGCTTCAGTAATCCACTGATGAGATCAATGCTTCAGTAATCATCTGACGAGATCAAAGTTTCTGTAATCAACTGACTAGATCAATGCCTCAGTGATCACATGACTAGATCCATGCTTCAGTAATCACCTGGTGAGATCAATGCTTCAGTAATCATCTGACTTGATCACTGTTTCAGTAATCACCTGACCTTACCATGCTTCAGTAATCAACTGACCAGATCAATGCATCAGTAATCACCTGACAAGATCAATGTTTCAGTAATCACATGATCAGTTCAATGCTTCAGTGATCAACTGACTAGATCAAAGCTTCAGTAATCACCTGACTGTTTCGAAGCTTCAGTAATCAACTGACTCAATCAATGCTTCAGTGATCACCTGACTAGATCAAAGCTTCAGTAATCATCTGACGAGGTCAATGCTTCAGTAATCACCTGACTAGATCAATGCTTCAGTGATCACCTGACTGGATTAATGCTTCAGTAATCACCTGACTAGATCAATGCTTCAGTAATCACCTGACTAGATCAATGCTTCAGTAATCACCTGAATAGATCAATGCTTCAGTGATCACCCGACTAGATCAATGCTTCATTAATCACCTGACTTGATCAATGCTTCAATAATCAGCTGACAAGATCAATGCTTCAGTAAAGACCTGAATAGATCAATGTTTCATTGATCAACCGACTACTTCAATGAGTCAGTGATCACCTGAAAAGATCAATGCTTCATTAACCACCTGACTAGATCAATGCTTCAATAATCAGCTGACAAGATCAATGCTTCAGTAAAGACCTGAATAGATCAATGTTTCATTGATCAACCGACTACTTCAATGATTCAGTGATCACCTGAAAAGATCAATGCTTCATTAATCACCTGACTAGATCAATGCTTCAGTAATGACCTGACTGGTTCAAAGCTTCATTTATCAACTGACCAGATCAATGCTTCAGTAATCACCTGACTTGATCATGCTTCAGTAATCACCTGACTAAATAAATGCATCAGTAAGCACATGACTAGATCAATGTTTCAGTAATCACCTGATCAGTTCAATGCTTCAGTGATCAACTGACTAGATCAAAGCTTCAGTAATCACCTGACTGGTTCTATGCTTCAGTAATCAACTGACTCGATCAATGCTTCAGTGATCACCTGAATAGACCAATGCTTCAGTAATCCACTGACTAGATCAATGCTTCAGTTATCATCTGACTGGACCAAAGCTTCAGTAATCATCTGACTAGATTAATGCTTCAGTAATCACCTGACTAGATCAAAGCTTCAGTAATCACCTGACACGATCAAAGCTTCAGTACTCACCTGACTAGATCAATGCTTCAGTAATCAACTGACGAGATCAATACTCCAGTAATCTGCTGAGTAGATCAATTCTTCAGTATTCACTTGATTACATCAAAGCTTCAGTAATCCACTGACGAGATCAATGCTTCAGTAATCATCTGACGAGATCAAAGTTTCTGTAATCAACTGACTAGATCAATGCCTCAGTGATCACATGACTAGATCCATGCTTCAGTAATCACCTGGTGAGATCAATGCTTCAGTAATCATCTGACTTGATCACTGTTTCAGTAATCACCTGACCTTACCATGCTTCAGTAATCAACTGACCAGATCAATGCATCAGTAATCACCTGACAAGATCAATGTTTCAGTAATCACATGATCAGTTCAATGCTTCAGTGATCAACTGACTAGATCAAAGCTTCAGTAATCACCTGACTGTTTCGAAGCTTCAGTAATCAACTGACTCAATCAATGCTTCAGTGATCACCTGACTAGATCAAAGCTTCAGTAATCATCTGACGAGGTCAATGCTTCAGTAATCACCTGACTAGATCAATGCTTCAGTGATCACCTGACTGGATTAATGCTTCAGTAATCACCTGACTAGATCAATGCTTCACTAATCACCTGACTAGATCAATGCTTCAGTAATCACCTGAATAGATCAATGCTTCAGTGATCACCCGACTAGATCAATGCTTCATTAATCACCTGACTTGATCAATGCTTCAATAATCAGCTGACAAGATCAATGCTTCAGTAAAGACCTGAATAGATCAATGTTTCATTGATCAACCGACTACTTCAATGAGTCAGTGATCACCTGAAAAGATCAATGCTTCATTAACCACCTGACTAGATCAATGCTTCAATAATCAGCTGACAAGATCAATGCTTCAGTAAAGACCTGAATAGATCAATGTTTCATTGATCAACCGACTACTTCAATGATTCAGTGATCACCTGAAAAGATCAATGCTTCATTAACCACCTGACTAGATCAATGCTTCAGTAATCAGCTGACTAGATCAATGCTCCAGTAATCACCTGAATGGATCAATGCTTCAGTGATCATCCAATTAGATCAAAGCTTCATTAATCACCTGACAATATTAATGCTTCAGTGATCATCTGACTAGCTCGATTCTTCTGTGATTCAGTGATCACCGACTACTTCAATGATTCAGTGATCACCTGAAAAGATCAATGCTTCATTAACCACCTGACTAGATCAATGCTTCAGTAATCAGCTGACTAGATCAATGCTCCAGTAATCACCTGAATGGATCAATGCTTCAGTAATCAGCTGACTAGATCAAAGCTTCATTAATCACCTGACAATATTAATGCTTCAGTGATCATCTGACTAGCTCGATTCTTCTGTGATCACCTGACCAGATCAATGCTTCAGTCACCTGACTAGATCAATACTTCAGTGATCACCTGACAAGTTCAATGCTTCAGTAATCACCTGACGAGATCAAAGCTTCAGTAATCACCTGACTAGATTAATGCTTCAGTAATCACTCAACTAGATCAAAGTATCAGTAATCCCCTGACTAGTTCAATGCTTCAGAAATCACCTGACGAGATCAATGCTACAGTGATCACCTGACTAGAACAATACTTCAGCAATCACCTGACTAGATCAATGCTTCAGGAATCACCTGACCTTACCATGCTTCAGTAATCAACTGATGAGATCAATGCATCAGTAATCACCTGACAAGATCAATGTTTCAGTAATCACCTGATCAGTTCAATGCTTCAGTGACCAACTGACTAGATCAAAGCTTCAGTAATCACCTGACTGGTTCTAAGCTTCAGTAATCAACTGACTCGATCAATTCTTCAGTGATCACGTGACTAGATCAATGCTTCAGTAATCACCTGACTGGATCGATGCTTCAGTTATCACGTGACTAGATCAATGCTTCAGTAATCACCTGACTGGATCAATGCTACAGTAATCACCTGACTAGATCAATGCTTCAATGATCACCTGAATAGATCAATGCTTCAGTGATCAACCGACTCGATCATTGCTCCAGTAATCACCTGACTAGATCAAAGCTTCAGTAATAATCTGACCAGATCAATGCTTCAGTAATCACCTGATGAGATCAATGCTTCAGTAATCATCTGACCAGATCAATGTTTCAGTAATCACCTGATTAGGTCATTGCTCCAGTAATCATCTGACGAGATCAATGCTTCAGTAATCACCTGACTAGATCAATGCTTCAATAATCACCTGAATAGATCAATGCTTCAGTAATCACCTGACTCGATCAATGCTTCAGTAATAATCTGACTAGATCAATGTTTCAGTAATCACCTGATTAGGTCATTGCTTCAGTGATCAACTGACTAGATCAATGCTTCAGTGATCACCTGAATAGATCAATGCTCCAGTAATCAACTTACTAGATCAATGCTTCAGTAATCACCTGAATAGATCAATGCTTCAGTGATCATCCAATTAGATCAAAGCTTCAGTAATCAGCTGACCAGATCAAAGCTTCATTATTCACCTGACAAGATTAATGCTTCAGTGATCACCTGACTAGCTCGATGCTTCAGTGATCACCTGACTAGATCAATGCGTCAGTCACCTGACTAGATCAATACTTCAGTGATCACCTGATGAGTTCAATGCTTTAGTAATCACCTGACTAGATTGATGCTTCAGTATTCACCTGACATTACCATGCTTCAGTAATCCACTGACTAGATCGATGCATCAGTAATCACCTGCTAAGATCAATGTTTCAGTAATCACCTGATCAGTTCAATGCTTCCGTGATCAACTGATTAGATCAAAGCTTCAGTAATCACCTGACTGGTTCAAAGCTTCAGTAATCATCTGACTAGATCAATGCTTCAGTGATCACCTGACCAGATCAATGCTTCAGTGATCAACTGACGAGGTCAATACTTCAGTAATCTGCTGAGTAGATCATTTCATCAGTATTCACTTGACTACATCAAAGCTTCAGTAATCCACTGATGAGATCAAAGTTTCAGTAATCAACTGACTAGATCAATGCCTCAGTGATCACATGACTAGATCCATGCTTCAGTAATCACTTGACGAGATCAATGCTTCAGTAGTCATCTGACTCGATCATTGTTTCAGTAATCACCTGACTTGATCATGCTTCAGTAATCATCTGACTAAATAAATGCTTCAGTAATCACCTGGCGAGATCAATGCTTCAGTCATCACCTGACCAGATCAATGCTTCAGTAATAATCTGACCAGATCAATATTTCAGTAATCACCTGATTAGATCAATGCTTCAGGGATCAACTGAATAGATCAATGCTTCAGTGATCATCCAATTGGATCAAAGCTTCAGTAATCAGCTGACAAGATCAATGCTTCAGTGATCAACTGACTGGATCACAGCTTCAGTAATCACCTGACTCGTTCAAAGCTTCAGTAATCAACTGACTCGAGCAATGCTTCAGTGATCACCTGACTAGATTATTCATTCAGTAATCCACTGACTAGATCAATGCTACAGTATTCAACTGACTAGGTCAATGCTTCAGTCATCACCTGACTAGATCAATGCTTCAGTAGTCATCTGACTAGACCAAAGCTTCCGTAATCATCTGACCAGACCAATGCTTCAGTAATCACCTAACTAGATCAATGCTTCAGTAATCCCCTGACTGGATCAATGCTTCAGTAATCATCTGACTAGATCAATGTTTCAGTAATCACATGACGAGATCAATGCGTCAGTAATCACCTGACTACATCAATGCTTCAGTAATCACCTGACTAGATCACTGCTTCAGTAATCACCTGACTGGATCAAAGCATTAGTAATCACCTGACTGGATCAATGCTAAATTAATCACCTGAATAGATCAATGCTTCAGTAATCACCTGAATAGATCAATGCTTCAGTGATCAACCGAATAGATCCATGCTCCGGTAATCACCTGAATACGACAATGCTTCAGTAATCAACTGACTAGATCAATGCTTCAGTAATCACCTGGCGAGATCAATGCTTCAGTAATCACCTGACCAGATCAATGTTTCAGTAATAATCTGACCAGATCAATGTTTCAGTAATCACCTGATTAGATCAATGCTTCAAGGATCAACTGACTAGATTAATGCTTCAGTGATCACCTGAATAGATCAATGCTTCATTAATCACCTTACTAGATCAATGCTTCAGTAATCAGCTGACTAGATCAATGCTTCAGTAATCACCTGAATAGATCATTGCTTCAGTGATCATCCAATTGGATCAAAGCTTCAGTAATCAGCTGACAAGATCAATGCTTCAATAATCACCTGACTAGATGAATGCTTCAATGATCACCTGACGAGCTCAATGCTTCAGTGATCACCTGATTGATCAATGTGTCAGTCACCTGGCTAGATCAATACTTCAGTGATCACCTGACGAGTTCAATGCTTCAGAAATCACCTGACGAGATCAATCCTTCAGTGATCACCTGACTAGATCAATACTTCAGTGATCACCTGACTAGATCAATGCTTCAGTAATCACCTGAAGAGATTAATGCTTCAGTAATCAACTGACAAGATCAATGCTTCAGTGATCAACTGACTCGATCAATGCTTCAGTAATCACCTGACTAGATCAATGCTTCAGTAATGACCTGACTGGTTCAAAGCTTCATTTATCAACTGACCAGATCAATGCTTCAGTAATCACCTGACTTGATCATGCTTCAGTAATCACCTGACTAAATAAATGCATCAGTAAGCACATGACTAGATCAATGTTTCAGTAATCACCTGATCAGTTCAATGCTTCAGTGATCAACTGACTAGATCAAAGCTTCAGTAATCACCTGACTGGTTCTATGCTTCAGTAATCAACTGACTCGATCAATGCTTCAGTGATCACCTGAATAGACCAATGCTTCAGTAATCCACTGACTAGATCAATGCTTCAGTTATCATCTGACTGGACCAAAGCTTCAGTAATCATCTGACTAGATTAATGCTTCAGTAATCACCTGACTAGATCAAAGCTTCAGTAATCACCTGACACGATCAAAGCTTCAGTACTCACCTGACTAGATCAATGCTTCAGTAATCAACTGACGAGATCAATACTCCAGTAATCTGCTGAGTAGATCAATTCTTCAGTATTCACTTGATTACATCAAAGCTTCAGTAATCCACTGACGAGATCAATGCTTCAGTAATCATCTGACGAGATCAAAGTTTCTGTAATCAACTGACTAGATCAATGCCTCAGTGATCACATGACTAGATCCATGCTTCAGTAATCACCTGGTGAGATCAATGCTTCAGTAATCATCTGACTTGATCACTGTTTCAGTAATCACCTGACCTTACCATGCTTCAGTAATCAACTGACCAGATCAATGCATCAGTAATCACCTGACAAGATCAATGTTTCAGTAATCACATGATCAGTTCAATGCTTCAGTGATCAACTGACTAGATCAAAGCTTCAGTAATCACCTGACTGTTTCGAAGCTTCAGTAATCAACTGACTCAATCAATGCTTCAGTGATCACCTGACTAGATCAAAGCTTCAGTAATCATCTGACGAGGTCAATGCTTCAGTAATCACCTGACTAGATCAATGCTTCAGTGATCACCTGACTGGATTAATGCTTCAGTAATCACCTGACTAGATCAATGCTTCACTAATCACCTGACTAGATCAATGCTTCAGTAATCACCTGAATAGATCAATGCTTCAGTGATCACCCGACTAGATCAATGCTTCATTAATCACCTGACTTGATCAATGCTTCAATAATCAGCTGACAAGATCAATGCTTCAGTAAAGACCTGAATAGATCAATGTTTCATTGATCAACCGACTACTTCAATGAGTCAGTGATCACCTGAAAAGATCAATGCTTCATTAACCACCTGACTAGATCAATGCTTCAATAATCAGCTGACAAGATCAATGCTTCAGTAAAGACCTGAATAGATCAATGTTTCATTGATCAACCGACTACTTCAATGATTCAGTGATCACCTGAAAAGATCAATGCTTCATTAACCACCTGACTAGATCAATGCTTCAGTAATCAGCTGACTAGATCAATGCTCCAGTAATCACCTGAATGGATCAATGCTTCAGTGATCATCCAATTAGATCAAAGCTTCATTAATCACCTGACAATATTAATGCTTCAGTGATCATCTGACTAGCTCGATTCTTCTGTGATTCAGTGATCACCGACTACTTCAATGATTCAGTGATCACCTGAAAAGATCAATGCTTCATTAACCACCTGACTAGATCAATGCTTCAGTAATCAGCTGACTAGATCAATGCTCCAGTAATCACCTGAATGGATCAATGCTTCAGTAATCAGCTGACTAGATCAAAGCTTCATTAATCACCTGACAATATTAATGCTTCAGTGATCATCTGACTAGCTCGATTCTTCTGTGATCACCTGACCAGATCAATGCTTCAGTCACCTGACTAGATCAATACTTCAGTGATCACCTGACGAGTTCAATGCTTCAGTAATCACCTGACGAGATCAAAGCTTCAGTAATCACCTGACTAGATTAATGCTTCAGTAATCACTCAACTAGATCAAAGTATCAGTAATCCCCTGACTAGTTCAATGCTTCAGAAATCACCTGACGAGATCAATGCTACAGTGATCACCTGACTAGAACAATACTTCAGCAATCACCTGACTAGATCAATGCTTCAGGAATCACCTGACCTTACCATGCTTCAGTAATCAACTGATGAGATCAATGCATCAGTAATCACCTGACAAGATCAATGTTTCAGTAATCACCTGATCAGTTCAATGCTTCAGTGACCAACTGACTAGATCAAAGCTTCAGTAATCACCTGACTGGTTCTAAGCTTCAGTAATCAACTGACTCGATCAATTCTTCAGTGATCACGTGACTAGATCAATGCTTCAGTAATCACCTGACTGGATCGATGCTTCAGTTATCACGTGACTAGATCAATGCTTCAGTAATCACCTGACTGGATCAATGCTACAGTAATCACCTGACTAGATCAATGCTTCAATGATCACCTGAATAGATCAATGCTTCAGTGATCAACCGACTCGATCATTGCTCCAGTAATCACCTGACTAGATCAAAGCTTCAGTAATAATCTGACCAGATCAATGCTTCAGTAATCACCTGATGAGATCAATGCTTCAGTAATCATCTGACCAGATCAATGTTTCAGTAATCACCTGATTAGGTCATTGCTCCAGTAATCATCTGACGAGATCAATGCTTCAGTAATCACCTGACTAGATCAATGCTTCAATAATCACCTGAATAGATCAATGCTTCAGTAATCACCTGACTCGATCAATGCTTCAGTAATAATCTGACTAGATCAATGTTTCAGTAATCACCTGATTAGGTCATTGCTTCAGTGATCAACTGACTAGATCAATGCTTCAGTGATCACCTGAATAGATCAATGCTCCAGTAATCAACTTACTAGATCAATGCTTCAGTAATCACCTGAATAGATCAATGCTTCAGTGATCATCCAATTAGATCAAAGCTTCAGTAATCAGCTGACCAGATCAAAGCTTCATTATTCACCTGACAAGATTAATGCTTCAGTGATCACCTGACTAGCTCGATGCTTCAGTGATCACCTGACTAGATCAATGCGTCAGTCACCTGACTAGATCAATACTTCAGTGATCACCTGATGAGTTCAATGCTTTAGTAATCACCTGACTAGATTGATGCTTCAGTATTCACCTGACATTACCATGCTTCAGTAATCCACTGACTAGATCGATGCATCAGTAATCACCTGCTAAGATCAATGTTTCAGTAATCACCTGATCAGTTCAATGCTTCCGTGATCAACTGATTAGATCAAAGCTTCAGTAATCACCTGACTGGTTCAAAGCTTCAGTAATCATCTGACTAGATCAATGCTTCAGTGATCACCTGACCAGATCAATGCTTCAGTGATCAACTGACGAGGTCAATACTTCAGTAATCTGCTGAGTAGATCATTTCATCAGTATTCACTTGACTACATCAAAGCTTCAGTAATCCACTGATGAGATCAAAGTTTCAGTAATCAACTGACTAGATCAATGCCTCAGTGATCACATGACTAGATCCATGCTTCAGTAATCACTTGACGAGATCAATGCTTCAGTAGTCATCTGACTCGATCATTGTTTCAGTAATCACCTGACTTGATCATGCTTCAGTAATCATCTGACTAAATAAATGCTTCAGTAATCACCTGGCGAGATCAATGCTTCAGTCATCACCTGACCAGATCAATGCTTCAGTAATAATCTGACCAGATCAATATTTCAGTAATCACCTGATTAGATCAATGCTTCAGGGATCAACTGAATAGATCAATGCTTCAGTGATCATCCAATTGGATCAAAGCTTCAGTAATCAGCTGACAAGATCAATGCTTCAGTGATCAACTGACTGGATCACAGCTTCAGTAATCACCTGACTCGTTCAAAGCTTCAGTAATCAACTGACTCGAGCAATGCTTCAGTGATCACCTGACTAGATTATTCATTCAGTAATCCACTGACTAGATCAATGCTACAGTATTCAACTGACTAGGTCAATGCTTCAGTCATCACCTGACTAGATCAATGCTTCAGTAGTCATCTGACTAGACCAAAGCTTCCGTAATCATCTGACCAGACCAATGCTTCAGTAATCACCTAACTAGATCAATGCTTCAGTAATCCCCTGACTGGATCAATGCTTCAGTAATCATCTGACTAGATCAATGTTTCAGTAATCACATGACGAGATCAATGCGTCAGTAATCACCTGACTACATCAATGCTTCAGTAATCACCTGACTAGATCACTGCTTCAGTAATCACCTGACTGGATCAAAGCATTAGTAATCACCTGACTGGATCAATGCTAAATTAATCACCTGAATAGATCAATGCTTCAGTAATCACCTGAATAGATCAATGCTTCAGTGATCAACCGAATAGATCCATGCTCCGGTAATCACCTGAATACGACAATGCTTCAGTAATCAACTGACTAGATCAATGCTTCAGTAATCACCTGGCGAGATCAATGCTTCAGTAATCACCTGACCAGATCAATGTTTCAGTAATAATCTGACCAGATCAATGTTTCAGTAATCACCTGATTAGATCAATGCTTCAAGGATCAACTGACTAGATTAATGCTTCAGTGATCACCTGAATAGATCAATGCTTCATTAATCACCTTACTAGATCAATGCTTCAGTAATCAGCTGACTAGATCAATGCTTCAGTAATCACCTGAATAGATCATTGCTTCAGTGATCATCCAATTGGATCAAAGCTTCAGTAATCAGCTGACAAGATCAATGCTTCAATAATCACCTGACTAGATGAATGCTTCAATGATCACCTGACGAGCTCAATGCTTCAGTGATCACCTGATTGATCAATGTGTCAGTCACCTGGCTAGATCAATACTTCAGTGATCACCTGACGAGTTCAATGCTTCAGAAATCACCTGACGAGATCAATCCTTCAGTGATCACCTGACTAGATCAATACTTCAGTGATCACCTGACTAGATCAATGCTTCAGTAATCACCTGAAGAGATTAATGCTTCAGTAATCAACTGACAAGATCAATGCTTCAGTGATCAACTGACTCGATCAATGCTTCAGTAATCACCTGACTAGATCAATGCTTCAGTAATGACCTGACTGGTTCAAAGCTTCATTTATCAACTGACCAGATCAATGCTTCAGTAATCACCTGACTTGATCATGCTTCAGTAATCACCTGACTAAATAAATGCATCAGTAAGCACATGACTAGATCAATGTTTCAGTAATCACCTGATCAGTTCAATGCTTCAGTGATCAACTGACTAGATCAAAGCTTCAGTAATCACCTGACTGGTTCTATGCTTCAGTAATCAACTGACTCGATCAATGCTTCAGTGATCACCTGAATAGACCAATGCTTCAGTAATCCACTGACTAGATCAATGCTTCAGTTATCATCTGACTGGACCAAAGCTTCAGTAATCATCTGACTAGATTAATGCTTCAGTAATCACCTGACTAGATCAAAGCTTCAGTAATCACCTGACACGATCAAAGCTTCAGTACTCACCTGACTAGATCAATGCTTCAGTAATCAACTGACGAGATCAATACTCCAGTAATCTGCTGAGCAGATCAATTCTTCAGTATTCACTTGATTACATCAAAGCTTCAGTAATCCACTGACGAGATCAATGCTTCAGTAATCATCTGACGAGATCAAAGTTTCTGTAATCAACTGACTAGATCAATGCCTCAGTGATCACATGACTAGATCCATGCTTCAGTAATCACCTGGTGAGATCAATGCTTCAGTAATCATCTGACTTGATCACTGTTTCAGTAATCACCTGACCTTACCATGCTTCAGTAATCAACTGACCAGATCAATGCATCAGTAATCACCTGACAAGATCAATGTTTCAGTAATCACATGATCAGTTCAATGCTTCAGTGATCAACTGACTAGATCAAAGCTTCAGTAATCACCTGACTGTTTCGAAGCTTCAGTAATTAACTGACTCAATCAATGCTTCAGTGATCACCTGACTAGATCAAAGCTTCAGTAATCATCTGACGAGGTCAATGCTTCAGTAATCACCTGACTAGATCAATGCTTCAGTGATCACCTGACTGGATTAATGCTTCAGTAATCACCTGACTAGATCAATGCTTCAGTAATCACCTGACTAGATCAATGCTTCAGTAATCACCTGAATAGATCAATGCTTCAGTGATCACCCAACTAGATCAATGCTTCATTAATCACCTGACTTGATCAATGCTTCAATAATCAGCTGACAAGATCAATGCTTCAGTAAAGACCTGAATAGATCAATGTTTCATTGATCAACCGACTACTTCAATGAGTCAGTGATCACCTGAAAAGATCAATGCTTCATTAACCACCTGACTAGATCAATGCTTCAATAATCAGCTGACAAGATCAATGCTTCAGTAAAGACCTGAATAGATCAATGTTTCATTGATCAACCGACTACTTCAATGATTCAGTGATCACCTGAAAAGATCAATGCTTCATTAATCACCTGACTAGATCAATGCTTCAGTAATCAGCTGACTAGATCAATGCTCCAGTAATCACCTGAATGGATCAATGCTTCAGTGATCATCCAATTAGATCAAAGCTTCATTAATCACCTGACAATATTAATGCTTCAGTGATCATCTGACTAGCTCGATTCTTCTGTGATTCAGTGATCACCGACTACTTCAATGATTCAGTGATCACCTGAAAAGATCAATGCTTCATTAACCACCTGACTAGATCAATGCTTCAGTAATCAGCTGACTAGATCAATGCTCCAGTAATCACCTGAATGGATCAATGCTTCAGTAATCAGCTGACTAGATCAAAGCTTCATTAATCACCTGACAATATTAATGCTTCAGTGATCATCTGACTAGCTCGATTCTTCTGTGATCACCTGACCAGATCAATGCTTCAGTCACCTGACTAGATCAATACTTCAGTGATCACCTGACGAGTTCAATGCTTCAGTAATCACCTGACGAGATCAAAGCTTCAGTAATCACCTGACTAGATTAATGCTTCAGTAATCACTCAACTAGATCAAAGTATCAGTAATCCCCTGACTAGTTCAATGCTTCAGAAATCACCTGACGAGATCAATGCTACAGTGATCACCTGACTAGAACAATACTTCAGCAATCACCTGACTAGATCAATGCTTCAGGAATCACCTGACCTTACCATGCTTCAGTAATCAACTGATGAGATCAATGCATCAGTAATCACCTGACAAGATCAATGTTTCAGTAATCACCTGATCAGTTCAATGCTTCAGTGACCAACTGACTAGATCAAAGCTTCAGTAATCACCTGACTGGTTCTAACCTTCAGTAATCAACTGACTCGATCAATTCTTCAGTGATCACGTGACTAGATCAATGCTTCAGTAATCACCTGATTGGTTCAAAGCTTCAGCAATCAACTGACTCGATCAATGCTTCAGTGATCACTTGACTAGACCAATGCTTCAGTAATCCACTGACTAGATCAATGCTTCAGTAATCACCTGACTAGATCAAAGCTTCAGTAATCATCTGACGAGATCAAAGTTTCTGTAATCAACTGACTAGATCAATGCCTCAGTGATCACATGACTAGATCCATGCTTCAGTAATCACCTGGTGAGATCAATGCTTCAGTAATCATCTGACTTGATCACTGTTTCAGTAATCACCTGACCTTACCATGCTTCAGTAATCAACTGACCAGATCAATGCATCAGTAATCACCTGACAAGATCAATGTTTCAGTAATCACATGATCAGTTCAATGCTTCAGTGATCAACTGACTAGATCAAAGCTTCAGTAATCACCTGACTGTTTCGAAGCTTCAGTAATCAACTGACTCAATCAATGCTTCAGTGATCACCTGACTAGATCAAAGCTTCAGTAATCATCTGACGAGGTCAATGCTTCAGTAATCACCTGACTAGATCAATGCTTCAGTGATCACCTGACTGGATTAATGCTTCAGTAATCACCTGACTAGATCAATGCTTCAGTAATCACCTGACTAGATCAATGCTTCAGTAATCACCTGAATAGATCAATGCTTCAGTGATCACCCGACTAGATCAATGCTTCATTAATCACCTGACTTGATCAATGCTTCAATAATCAGCTGACAAGATCAATGCTTCAGTAAAGACCTGAATAGATCAATGTTTCATTGATCAACCGACTACTTCAATGAGTCAGTGATCACCTGAAAAGATCAATGCTTCATTAACCACCTGACTAGATCAATGCTTCAATAATCAGCTGACAAGATCAATGCTTCAGTAAAGACCTGAATAGATCAATGTTTCATTGATCAACCGACTACTTCAATGATTCAGTGATCACCTGAAAAGATCAATGCTTCATTAACCACCTGACTAGATCAATGCTTCAGTAATCAGCTGACTAGATCAATGCTCCAGTAATCACCTGAATGGATCAATGCTTCATTAACCACCTGACTAGATCAATGCTTCAGTAATCAGCTGACTAGATCAATGCTCCAGTAATCACCTGAATGGATCAATGCTTCAGTGATCATCCAATTAGATCAAAGCTTCAGTAATCAGCTGACTAGATCAAAGCTTCATTAATCACCTGACAATATTAATGCTTCAGTGATCATCTGACTAGCTCGATTCTTCTGTGATCACCTGACCAGATCAATGCTTCAGTCACCTGACTAGATCAATACTTCAGTGATCACCTGACGAGTTCAATGCTTCAGTAATCACCTGACGAGATCAAAGCTTCAGTAATCACCTGACTAGATTAATGCTTCAGTAATCACTCAACTAGATCAAAGTATCAGTAATCCCCTGACTAGTTCAATGCTTCAGAAATCACCTGACGAGATCAATGCTACAGTGATCACCTGACTAGAACAATACTTCAGCAATCACCTGACTAGATCAATGCTTCAGGAATCACCTGACCTTACCATGCTTCAGTAATCAACTGATGAGATCAATGCATCAGTAATCACCTGACAAGATCAATGTTTCAGTAATCACCTGATCAGTTCAATGCTTCAGTGACCAACTGACTAGATCAAAGCTTCAGTAATCACCTGACTGGTTCTAAGCTTCAGTAATCAACTGACTCGATCAATTCTTCAGTGATCACGTGACTAGATCAATGCTTCAGTAATCACCTGACTGGATCGAAGCTTCAGCAATCAACTGACTCGATCAATGCTTCAGTGATCACTTGACTAGACCAATGCTTCAGTAATCCACTGACTAGATCAATGCTTCAGTAATCACCTGACTAGATCAAAGCTTCAGTAATCACCTGACACGATCAAAGCTTCAGTACTCACCTGACTAGATTAATGCTTCAGTAATCATCTGACTAGACCATAGCTTCAGTAATCACCTGACTAGATCAATGCTTCCGTAATCAACTGACGAGGTCAATACTCCAGCAATCTGCTGAGTAGATCAATTCTTCAGTATTCACTTGATTACATCAAAGCTTCAGTAATCCACTGACGAGATCAATGCTTCAGTAATCATCTGACGAGATCAAAGTTTCAGTAATCAACTGACTAGATCAATGCCTCAGTGATCACATGACTAGATCCATGCTTCAGTAATCACCTGGCGAGATCAATGCTTCAGTAATCATCTGACTTGATCACTGTTTCAGTAATCACCTGACCTTACCATGCTTCAGTAATCAACTGACTAGATCAATTCATCAGTAATCACCTGACTGGTTCGAAGCTTCAGTAATCAACTGACTCAATCAATGCTTCAGTGATCACCTGACCAGATCAATGCTTCAGTAATCACCTGACGAGGTCAATGATTCAGTAATCACCTGACTAGATCAATGCTTCAGTGATCACCCGACTAGATCAATGCTTCATTAATAACCTGACTAGATCAATGCTTCAATAATCAGCTGACTACTTCAATGATTCAGTGATCACCTGAAAAGATCAATGCTTCATTAAGCAACTGACTAGATCAATGCTTCAGTAATCACCTGACTAGATCAATGCTTCAGTGATCATCCAATTAGATCAAAGCTTCAGTAATCAGCTGACTAGATCAAAGCTTCATTAATCACCTGACAATATTAATGCTTCAGTGATCACCTGACTAGCTCGATTCTTCTGTGATCACCTGACTAGATCAATGCGTCAGTCACCTGACTAGATCAATACTTCAGTGATCACCTGACGAGTTCAATCCTTCAGTAATCACCTGACGATATCAAAGCTTCAGTAATCACCTGACTAGATTAATGCTTCAGTAATCACTCGACTAGATCAAAGTATCAGTAATCCCCTGACTAGTTCAATGCTTCAGAAATCACCTGACGAGATCAATGCTTCAGTGATCACCTGACTAGATCAATGCTTCAGCGATCAACTGACTCGATCAATGCTTCAGAAATCACCTGACCAGATCAATGCTTCAGTAATCACCTGACTAGATCAAAGCTTCAGAAACCACCTGTCCAGATCAATGCTTCAGTAATCACCTGACTGGTTCAAATCTTCAGTAATCAACTGACGAGAATAATGCTTCAGTCATCACTCAACTTGATCAAAGTTTTAGTAATCCCCTGACTTGTTCAATGATTCAGAAATCACCTGACGAGATCAATGCTTTAGTGATCACATAACTTGATCAATACTTCAGCAATCACCTGACTAGATCAATGCTTCAGTGATCACCTGAATAGATCAATGCTTCAGTAATCAGCTGACGAGATCAATGCTTCAGTAAACACCTGAATAGATCAATGCTTCAGTGATCATCCAATTAGATCAAAGCTTCAGTAGTCAGCTGACTAGATCAAAGCTTCATTAATCACCTGACAAGATTAATGCTTCAATGATCACCTGATTAGCTCGATGCTTCAGTGATCACCTGACTGGATCAATGTGTCAGTCACCTGACTAGATCAATACTTCAGTGATCATCTGACGAGTTCAATGCTTCAGTAATCACCTGACGAGATCAAAGCTTCAGAAACCACCTGACGAGATCAATGCTTCAGTGATCACCTGATTAGATCAATACTTCAGCAATCACCTGACTAGATCAATTCTTCAGTAATCACCTGACAAGATCAATGTTTCAATAGTCACCTGACTAGATCAATGCTTCAGTGATCAACTGACCAGATCAATGCTTCAGTAATCACCTGACTAGATCAAAGCTTCAGAAACCACCTGTCCAGACCAATGCTTCAGTAATCACCTGACTGGTTCAAATCTTCAGTAATCAACTGACGAGAATAATGCTTCAGTAATCACTCAACTTGATCAAAGTTTTAGTAATCCCCTGACTTGTTCAATGCTTCAGAAATCACCTGACGAGATCAATGCTTTAGTGATCACATAACTTGATCAATACTTCAGCAATCACCTGACTAGATCAATGCTTCAGTGATCACCTGAATAGATCAATGCTTCAGTAATCAGCTGACAAGATCAATGCTTCAGTAAACACCTGAATAGATCAATGCTTCAGTGATCATCCAATTAGATCAAAGCTTCAGTAGTCAGCTGACTAGATCAAAGCTTCATTAATCACCTGACAAGATTAATGCTTCAATGATCACCTGATTAGCTCGATGCTTCAGTGATCACCTGACTGGATCAATGTGTCAGTCACCTGACTAGATCAATACTTCAGTGATCATCTGACGAGTTCAATGCTTCAGTAATCACCTGATGAGATCAAAGCTTCAGAAACCATCTGACGAGATCAATGCTTCAGTGATCACCTGATTCGATCAATACTTCAGCAATCACCTGACTAGATCAATGCTTCAGTAATCACCTGACAAGATCAATGTTTCAATAGTCACCTGACTAGATCAATGCTTCAGTGATCAACTGACTCGATCAATGCTTCTGTAATCACCTGACTAGATCAAAGCTTCAGAAATCACCTGACTAGATCAATGCTTCAGTAATCACCTGACTGGTTCAAAGCTTCAGTAATCACTCGACTTGTTCAAAGTTTCAGTAAACCCCTGACTAGATCAATGCTTCAGTAATCACCTGACGAGATCAATGCTTCATTAATCATCTGACTCGATCAATACTTCAGTAATCACCTGACTAAATTAATGCCTCAGCAATCACCTGACTAGATCATTGTTTCAGTAACCACCTGACCTTACCATGCTTCAGTAATCAACTGACTAGATCAATGCTTCAGTAATCACCTGAACAGATCAATGCTTCAGTGATCATCCGACTAGATCAAAGCTTCAGTAATCACCTGACTAGATCAATGCTTCAGTAATCACCTGACCAGATCAATTCTTCAGTAATCACCTGAACAGATCAATGCTTCAGTGATCATCCAACTAGATCAAAGCTTCAGTAATCACCTGACTAGATCATTGCTTCACTGATAACCTGATTCGATCAATGCTTCAGTGATCACCTGATTAGATCAATGCTTCACTAATCACTTAATTAGATCCAAAGCCTCAGTAATCGTCTGACTAGATCAATTCTTCAGAAATCACCTGAAGGGATCAATGCTTCAGTAATCATCTGACCAGATCAAAGTTTCATTAATCATCTGACAAGATCAATGCTTCATTGATCACCAGACGAGCTCAATGCTTCAGTGATCACCTGACTAGATCAATGCCTCAGTCACCTGACTAGATCAATGCTTCAGTGATCACCTGACGTGTTCAATGCTTCAGTAATCACCTGACTAGATCAATGCCTCAGTCACCTGACTAGATCAATGCTTCATTGATCACCAGACGAGCTCAATGCTTCAGTGATCACCTGACTAGATCAATGCTTCAGTAATCACCTGACGAGATCAAATTTTCAGTAATCATCTGACTAGATCAATGCTTCAGTAATCACTCGACTAGATCAAAGCTTCAGTCATCCCCTGACTAGATCCCTGCTTCAGAAATCACCTGACTGAGATCAATGCTTCAGTAATCAACTGACGAGGTCAATACTTCAGTAATCAGCTGACTAGATCAATTCTTCAGTGATCACTTGAGTACATCAAAGCTTCAGTAATCCCCTGACGAGATGAATGCTTCAGTGATCAACTGACTAGATCAATGCCTCAGTGATCACATGACTTGATCATTGCTTCAGTAATCAGCTGACTAGATCAATGCTTCAGTAATCACCTGACTGGTTCAAAGCTCCAATAATCAACTGACTAGATCAAAGCTTCAGTTATCAACTGAGTAGATCAGTGCTTCAGTAATCTCTAGATCAATACTTGAGTACTGACCGGTCTAGATCAATACTTCGGTACTGACCAGTCTAGATCAATACTTGTATATTGACCCGAATAATTACCAATGCTTCAATAATGACCAGTCTAGTCTACTGATCTATCTAGATCAATGCTTTAGTACAGACCAGTCTAGATCGATGCACCAGTGCTGACAAGTCTAGATAAATGCTTCTGTTCTCACAAGTCTCGATCAATGCATCAGTACCAACATGTCAATATCAATGCATGAGTATTGACCAGTCTAGATTAATGCATCAGTACTGATCTGTCTCGATAAATGCTAAAATATGGACAATTCGAGATCAATGCATCAGTACTGACCAGTTCAATGCTTCAGTACTGATCTGCCTTGATCAACAATTCAGTACTGACCAGTCCAGATCAATGGTTCATAATTGACCTACCTAGTTCAATGCATAAGAACTGACCATTCTAGATCAATGCTTCAGTACTGACCATTCTAGATCAATGCTTCAGTAATGACCTGTCCAGATCAATGCTACTAGATCAATGCATGAGTATTGGTGATTCTAGTTTAAAGCTTCAGCACTGACCTGTCTAAATCAATGATGCAGTACTGGCTGGTCTATATCAATGCTTCAGTACTGACCATTCTAGAGATTAATGCTTCAGCACTGACTGGTCTGGATTAATGCTTCAGTACTGACATGTCTAGATCACTAATTCGGTACTGACCAGTCCATATCAATGTTACAGTACTGATCAGTCCACATCAATGCCTCAGTACTGACCAGTCTAGTTCAATGCATTGGTACTGACCAGACTATATCAATGCTTCAGTCATGGCCAGTCAAGATCAATGCTTCAGTGCTGTCGAGTCTAGATCAATGCTTGTATATTGACCCAAATAAAGATCACTGCTTCAATAATGACCAGTCTAGATCAATGCATCAGTAGTGATAAGTCTAAATCAATGAATCAGTACAGGCCTGTCCAGATAAATGCTTCATTACAGACCAGTCTAGTTCAATGCATCAGTGCTGAACTGTCTAGATAAATGCTTCAGTGTGGCCAAGTCTTGATCAATGCATCAGTACTGATCTGCCTCAATCAATGCTTCAGTATTGATCAATTTAAATCAATACTTCAATAATCACCTGTCTAGATCAATGCATCAGTACTGACAAGTCTAAACATGCATTGGGACTGATCTGCTGACATCAATGCTTTAGTACAGATACCGGTCTAGATTAATGCTTCAGTACAGATCAGTCTAGATCAATGCATCAGTACTGATCGGTCTAGATCAATGCTTCAGTACAGATCAGTCTAGATCAATGCTTCAGCACAGATCAGTCTAGATCAATGCTTCAGTACAGGTCAGTCTAGATCAATACTTCAGTACTGACACATCAAGATCAATGCATCAGCACTAAGCTGTCTAGATAAATGCTTCAGTATGGACAAGTCTATATCAATGCATCAGCACTGACCTGTTCACTTCAATGATTCAGTATGACCTGTCCAGATCAATAATTCAGTACTTACCAGTCTAGATCATTGGTTTTGTACCGACCAGTCTAGATCAATGCTTCAGTGTTGATCGGACCAGATCAATGCTACAGTACTGACCAGCCTAGATCAATACGTCAGCACAGAGCGATCTAGATCAATGTTACAGTACTGACTGGTCTAGTTCAATGCATCAGAAATGACCTGTTCAGATCAATACTTCAGTACTGACCTGTCTAGATCAATGCTTCAGTAATGACCATGCTGGATCAATGCTTCAGTACAGACCAGTCTGGAGATTAATGCTTCAGCCCTGACTGATCTAGATTAATGCATCAGCATTGAACAGACTAATCAATGCTTCTGTATTGACAAGTCGAGATTAATGCTTCAGCCCTGGCTGGTCTAGATTAATGCGTCAGTACTGAGCAGACTAGTTCAATGCTTCAGCAATGACCAGTCTTAAATGAATGCTTCAATACTGACCATTCTACATGAATACTTCTGTGCTGACTGGTCCAAATCCATGCTTCAGTACTGATCTGTGTCAAGATCAATGATTCAGTATTGACGAGTCGAGATCAATGCTTCAGTATTGACGAGTCGAGATCAATGCTTCAGTATTGACGAGTCGAGATCAATGCTTCAGTATTGACGAGTCTAGATCAATGCTTCAGTATTGACGAGTTGAGATCAATGCTTCAGTATTGACGAGTCGAGATCAATGCTTCAGTATTGACGAGTCTAGATCAATGCTTCAGTATTGACCAGTCCAGAACAATGCTTCAGTACTGACCAGTTCAATGCTTCAGTACTGATCTGCTGAAAAAAGTCACAATAAGAATAAAACCGGATGGACCACCCAGCATCGGACCACTAGGCACCAGACACGACAAAGGCAAACCAAGCCCAGTCGACCCTGCAAAGTCCTCCTCACTAACATCTGGGGACTTGTGCCAAAATTGGGAGAGCTGTCCCACAGACTAGTCAAGCAACAGCCTGACATAGCCATACTCACAGAATCATACCTTTCAGCCAACGTCCCAGACTCTTCCATCACCATCCTTGGGTATGTCCTGTCCCACCAGCAGGACAGACCCACCAGAGGAGGCGGTACAGTGATATACAGTCAGGAGGGAGTGGCCCTGGGAGTCCTCAACATTGAATCTGGACCCCATGAAATCTCATGGCATCAGGTCAAACATGGGCAAGGAAACCTCCTGCTGATTACCACCTACCGCCCTCCCTCAGCTGATGAATCAGTCCTCCTCCATGTTGAACACCACTTGGAGGAAGCACTGAGGGTAGCAAGGGCACAGAATGTACTCTGGGTGGGGGACTTCAATGTCCATCACCAAGAGTGGCTCGGTAGCACCACTACTGACCGAGCTGGCCGAGTCCTAAAGGACATAACTGCCAGACTGGGCCTGCGGCAGGTGGTGAGCGAACCAACACGAGGGAAAAACTTACTTGACCTCGTCCTCACCGATCTACCTGTCGCAGATGTATCTGTCCATGACAGTATTGGTAGGAGTGACCACTGCACAGTACTCGTGGAGATGAAGTCCCGTCTTCGCACTGAGGACACCATCCAAAGTGTTGTGTGGCACTACCACCGTGCTAAATGGGATAGATTCAGAACAGATCTAGCAGCTCAAAACTGGGTATTGTGGGCCATCAGCAGCAGCAGAATTGTATTCCAGCACAATCTGTAACCTCATGGCCCGGCATATTCCTCACTCTACCATTACCAACAAACCAGGGGATCAACCCTGGTTCAATGAGGAGTGTAGAAGAGCATGCCAGGAGCAGCACCAGGCGTACCTACAAATGAGGTGCCAACCTGGTGAAGCTACAATTCAGGACTACATGCATGCTAAACAGCGGAAGCAACATGCTACAGACAGAGCTAAGCGATTCCACAACCAACGGATCAGATCAAAGCTCTGCAGTCCTGCCACATCCAGTCGTGAATGGTGGAGGACAATTAAACAACTAACGGGAGGAACAGGCTCTGTAAACATCCCCATCCTCAATGATGGCAGAGTCCAGCACCTGAATGCAAAAGACAAGGTTGAAGCATTTGCAACCATCTTCAGCCAGAAGTGCCGAGTGGATGATCCATCTCAGCCGCCTCCCGATATCCCCACCATCACGGAAGCCAGTCTTCAGCCAATTCGATTCACTCCACGTGATATCAAGAAACGGCTGAGTGCACTGGATACAGCAAAGGCTATGGGCCCCGGCGACATCCCAGCTGTAGTGCTGAAGAACTTGTGCTCCAGAACTAGCTGCGCCTCTAGCCAAGCTCTTCCAGTACAGCTACAACACCGGCATCTACCCGACAATGTGGAAAATTGCCCAGGTATGTCCTGTCCACAAAAAGCAGGATAAATCCAATCCGGCCAATTACCGCCCCATCAGTCTACTCTCGATCATCAGCAAAGTGATGGAAGGTGTCGTCGACAGTGCTATCAAGCGGCACTTACTCACCAATAACCTGCTGACCGATGCTCAGTTTGGGTTCCGCCAGGACCACTCAGCTCCAGACCTCATTACAGCCTTGGTCCAAACATGGACAAAAGATCTGAATTCCAGAGGTGAGGTGAGAGTTACTGCCCTTGACATCAAGGCAGCATTTGACCGAGTGTGGCACCAAGGAGCCCGAGTAAAATTGAAGTCAATGGGAATCAGGCGGAAAACTCTCCAGTGGCTGGAGTCATACCGAGCACAAAGGAAGATGGTAGTGGTTGTTGGAGGCCAATCATCTCAGCCCCAGGGCATTGCTGCAGGAGTTCCTCAGGGCAGTGTCCTAGGCCCAACCATCTTCAGCTGCTTCATCAATGACCTTCCCTCCATCATCAGGTCAGAAATGGGGATGTTCGCTGATGATTGCACAGTTTTCAGTTCCATTTGCAACCCCTCAGATAATGAAGCAGTCCGAGCCCGCATGCAGCAAGACCTGGACAACATCCAGACTTGGGCTCATAAGTGGCAAGTAACATTCGCGCCAGACAAATGCCAGGCAATGACCATCTCCAACAAGAGAGAATCTAACCACCTCCCCTTGACATTCAATGGCATTACCATCGCCGAATCCTCCACCATCAACATCCTGGGGGTCACCATCGACCAGAAACTTAACTGGACCAGCCATATAAATACTGTGGCCACAAGAGCAGGTCAGAGGCTGGGTATTCTGTGGCGAGTGACTCACCTCCTGACTCCCCAAAGCCTTTCCACCATCTACAAGGCACAAGTCAGGAGTGTGATGGAATACTCTCCACTTGCCTGGATGAGTGCAGCTCCAACAACACTCAACAAGCTCGACACCATCCAGGACAAAGCAGCCCGCTTGATTGGCACCCCATCCACCACCCTGAACATTCACTCCCTTCACCACCGGCGCACAATGGCTGCAGTGTGTACCATCCACAGGATGCACTGCAGCAACTTGCCAAGGCTTCTTCGACAGCACCTCCCAAACCCGCGACCTCTATCACCTAGAAGGACAAGAGCAGCAGGTACATGGGAACAACACCACCTGCACGTTCCCCTCCAAGTCACACACCATCCCGACTTGGAAATATATCGCCGTTCCTTCATCGTCGCAGAGTGAAAATCCTGGAACTCCCTTCCTAACAGCACTGTGGGAGAACCTTCACCACACGGACTGCAGTAGTTCAAGGAGGCGGCTCATCACCACCTTCTCAAGGGCAATTAGGGATGGGCAATAAATGCTGGCCTCGCCAACGACTCCCACATCCCATGAACGAATCAAAAAAAAATGCTTCAGTTTTGATGAGTCTCGATCAATGCTTCAGTATTGACGAGTCTAGATCAATGCTTCAGTATTGACCAGTCCAGAACAATGCTTCAGTATTGACCAGTCCAGAACAATGCTTCAGTATTGACCAGTCCAGAACAATGCTTCAGTATTGACCAGTCTAGATTAATGCTTCAGTATTGACCAGTCTCGATTAATGCTTCAGTGTTGACCAGACTAGATCAATGCTTCAGTATTGACCAGTCTGGAACAATGCTTCAGTACTGACAAGTCTTGATCGATAATTCAATACTGACCAGTACTAAATGGGCAAGACCGATGCCTTGGTACTGACTAGTCTAGATTGAATGCTTTAGTACTGTCTTGTCTGGATTGAATGCTTTAGTACTGACCTGTCTAGAACGATGCATCAGTACCAATTGGTTCAGATCAATGATTCCACACTGACCGGTTTAGATCAATGCTTTCGTGTCTAGACGAATACTTCAGTACTGACCAGTCTGTATTGAATGCCTCAGTACTGACCTATCCAGAAATCAATGCTGCAGTACTGACAGGCCGAGATCAATGCTTCAGCCATGACCAATCTAGATTGAATGCTTCAATACTGAGCATTCTAGATCAATACATCTGTACTGATGTATCCAGAGATCAGCACTTCTGATCTTGTCAAAGTTGTCTCTTCCCGCTGTGCATGGTCTCTCTCCTCATCCTTATCATTCTGTCCCTCTTCTCCTCAT
This sequence comes from Heptranchias perlo, assembly GCF_035084215.1. Taxonomy (NCBI): domain Eukaryota; kingdom Metazoa; phylum Chordata; class Chondrichthyes; order Hexanchiformes; family Hexanchidae; genus Heptranchias; species Heptranchias perlo. The sequence continues at coordinate 402,653 of NW_027139260.1, forward strand.
CATTGTCGCCTCCTCCATCCTGTCATTGTCGCCTCTTCCTATTCGTCATTGTCACCTCCTCCTCCTCATCATCATTGTTGCCTCCTCCTCCTCATCATTGTCTCCCTCCTCCTAATTGTCAGTCGCCCTCCTCCTCCACGTCATTGTCGACGCCTCTTCCTGATCATAGTTGCCTCCTCCTCCTCCTCATATATTTTGCCTCCACCCCTCATCATTGTCTCCCACATCCTCCTCGTAATTTTCTCCCTCCCCCTCCTAGTCATTGTCTCCTCCTTCTCCTCATTGCCTCCCTCCTCCTCCTCATCATTGTCTCCATCCTACTCCTCATCATTGTCTCTCTTATCCCATGTGTCATTGTCTCCTTCGTCCTCCTCGTCATTGACTCCCTCTTCTGCTTTATCATTGTCACCTCCTCGTCATTGTCTCCCTCCTCCTCCTCATCAATGTCGCCTCCTCCTTTATCGCCTCTTCCTGCTCATTATTGTCACCTCTCCTCATCTTTGTCGCCTCCTCCTCATCCTACTCGTTATTGTCGCCGCCTCCTCCCCATCTTTGTCGCCTCCTCCTCCTCGTCATTGTCCCATCCTCCTCCTCATTTTTGTCGCCTCCTCCTCCTCATCATCATTGCAATCCTCTACCTAATCATCATTGTCTCCCTCCTCCACCTCGTCATTGTTCACTCCTCCTCATCATTGTTTCCCTCCTCCTCATCATCAATGTCGTCTCCTCCTCCTCATCATTGTCTCCCTCTTCCTCCTCATCATTGGCTCCCTCCTCCTCCTCGTCATTAGCTCCCTCCTCCTGCTCGTCATTGGCTCCCTCCTCCTCCTCGTCATTGTCTCCATCCTCCTCCTTGTCATTGGCTCCTTCCTCCTCCTCCTCATTGTATCCCTCCTCCTCATCATCATTGTCTCCCTCCTCCTCCTCAACATTGTCGACTCCTCCTCCTCGTCATTCTCTCCCTCATCCTCCTCATCATTGTCACGTCCTCCTCCTCGTCAGTGTCCCATCCACCTCCTCATCATTTTCTCTGCCTGATCATTGCCTCCCTCCTCCACCTCGTCATTGTCTCCTTCCTCCTCATCATTCTTTCCCTCCCCTCCTCATCATTTTCTCCCTCCTCATCCTCCTCATTGTTTCCCTCCTCCTCGTCATGTCTTCCACCTCCTCCTTGTCATTGTCGCCTCCTCCTCCTTCTAATTGTGTCACTCCTCCTCCTCCTCATTGACTCCCTCCTGTTCCTCATCATTCTCCCCCCTCCTCCTTCTCATTGTCACTCTCCACCTAAATTTCTCCCTCCTCCACCTCATCATTGTCACCTCCACCTCCTCTTCATTTTCTCCCTCCACCTCCTCTTCATTATCTTCCTTTTGCCTCCTGTTCCTTGTTGCCCTCCTCCTCCTCCTTGTTATCATTGTCACCCTGTTAAACTTGTGTTGAACCTTGGTTAGACCACACCGAGAGAACTGGGCCCAGTTCTGGTCTCCATATTACAAAAAGGACATAGAGGCACTGGAGAAGGTGCAAAAAAGATTCACAAGGATGATACCCGGAACTGAGAGGTTATCAGGAAAGACTGAACAGACTGGGGCTCTTTTCTCCAGTAAAGAGAAGACTGAGGGGTGACCTGATAGAGGTCTTTAAGATAATGAAAGGGTTTGATGGAGTAGACGTAGAGAAGATACTTCTCCTCGTGGGGCCATAAATATCAGATGGTCACTAATAAATCCAATAGTGAATTGAGGAGAGTGGTGAGAATGTGGAACTTGCTACCACAGGGAATAGTTGAGACGATTCGCACAGATACATTGGAGGGGAAGCTGGATAAACAGACAAGGGAGAAAGGAATAGAAGATTCTGCTGATAGTGTTGGACGAAGAGGGTGGGAGGAGGCTCGTGTGGAGCATAAACACCGGGATAGACCAGTTGGGCCGAATGGTCAGTTTCTGTCCATTCAATGTAATTCTATGTAATTCTCACCTTCATCACCTTTCCGCTCTCCTCCTCCTCCTCCTCATTGCCTGTCTCCTCCTCCTCCTCACCCTCCGTCCTGACCTCACTCTTTCTTTCCAGGAGACTCACTTTGTCTGAAAACCTCATTCATTCATCTCCTCAGCCCCACCCAGTCAAAGGCCGCCTCTGATTGGCTCTGGGGGGAGTCACCTCTTGTCATTGGCTGTTATCTGGGGATCCTGTCCCCTGATAGGTTCACTGGATGTGTGTATATCCAATCCCACTCAGGGATCTGGAACTCTCACCAGCTGAAGGTTCCGTTTCCTGCTGTTGGCTCCAACTGACACGGAATATTCCAGAACTTGAATCATGCTGTTTACATTAATGAGCCCGGAGTCAACCTGTCAACCAGTGACCCCTCACCCCTCACCCCTCACCCCCTCAACAAGCAGGAGCAGGGGGGAGGGGGAAAGGGTGTTCAGACTGGGGAAAGATTGGTCAAGGCAAAAGGGAGGAAGGGGTTTCGAAAAAGATTTTCAACAGTTGTGAGAAGGGAAACCGATAATCTTTAAAATAATTAATTACAGGTCAGTATTTTAAATCATACAGGTTCACAACTGCTGGGGAACCTTTCAACATCATCGTCCTGCTCCTCCTCATTATCGCCAACTCCTCCTCTTCATTATCACCCTCCTTTCCTCGTCATTGTCACTGATTCCCTCCGCTTTGTAATTGTCGCCTCCTCCTCCTCCTCGTTGTCTATCTCATCGTCCGTCTCCTTATTGTCACATCCTCCTCCTCCTTGTTATTGTCTCCTCCTCCTCAACATTGTCTCCCTCCTCCTCTTCATCACTGTCACCTCCTCCTCCTCGTCATTGTCTCCCTCCTCTTCTTCATCACTATCACCTCCTCCTCATCATTATCTCCCTACTCCTCTTCATCATTGTAGACTCTTCCTCCTCTTCATTGTTTCCCTCCTCCTCCTCAACTTTGTCTCTCACCCTCTCATCATCATTGTCACCACTTCCTCCTCTTGTCACCTCCTCTTCTTCATCATTGTCTTCCTGCTCCTACTCGTCACTTTAGCCACCTCTTCCATGTCCTTGTTACTTTCCTACTCTCGTCATTGGCACCCCCTCCTCATAATCATTGTCTCCCCCCTCCACCTTGTAATTTTCTCCCTCATCTTCCTCATCATTGCCTCCTCCTCCTGTCTCCCTCCTCCTCGTCGTCAGTTCTCCCTCCACCTCCTCTTCATTATCTTCCTTTTGCCTCCTGTTCCTTGTTGCCCTCCTCCTCCTCTTTGTTATCATTGTCACCCTGTTAAACTTGTGTTGAACCTTGGTTAGACCACACCGAGAGAACTGGGCCCAGTTCTTGTCTCCATATTACAAAAAGGACATAGAGGCACTGGAGAAGGTGTCATCGTCTCCCATCTCCTCCTCGTCATTGTCACCTTCTCAACCAGATCGATATTGTAGCCTCCTCCTCAATGTTATTGTCTCTCTCCTCCTCCTCCTCCTCAATGTTATTGTCTCTCTCCTCCTCCTCCTCCTCCTCAATGTTATCGGCTCCCTCCCTCCTCCTCCTCGTCATTGTCTCCTTTGTTCCACTCAGGGATCTGGAACCCTCACCAGCTGGAGGTTCCGTTTCCTGCTGTTGGCTCCAACCGACACGGAATATTCCGGAACTTGAATCATACTGTTTACATTAATGAGCCCGGAGTCAACCTGTCGCCTCAGTGACCCCTCACCCCTCACCCCCACCCTCAACAAGCAGGAGCAGGGGGGAGGGGGAAAGGGTGTTCAGACTGGGGAAAGATTGGTCAAGGCAGAAGGGAGGAGGGGGTTTCTAAAAAGAGTTTCAGCAGTTGTGAGAAGGGAGACCGATAATCTTTAAAATAATTAATTACAGGTCAGTATTTTAAATCATACAGGTTCACAACTGCTGGGGAACCTTTCAACATCATCGTCCTGCTCCTCCTCATTATCACCAACTCCTCCTCTTCATTATCACCCTCCTCCACCACATCGTCTCCCTCCTCCTCATCATCATTGTCACCTCCGTCTCCCCCTCATTATCTCCCTCCTTTTCCTCATCATTGTCTCCCTCCTCCTCATCATCGTTGTCTCCCTCCTCCTCATCATCGTTGTCTCCCTCCTCCTCATCATCATTGTCTCCCTCCTCCTCATCATTGTCGCCTCCTCCTCGTCATTGTTGTTTCCTCCGCCTCATCAATGTCACCTGCTCCTCCTCATCATCATTGTCTCCCTCCTCCTCATCATTGTCTCCCTCCTCCTCATCATTGTCGCCACCTCCTCGTCATTGTTGTCTCCTCTGCCTCATCAATGTCACCTGCTCCTCCTCATCATTGTCACCTCCTCCTGCTCGTCATTGCCTCCTTCCTCCTCCTCGATATTGTTGTATCCTCTGCCTCGTCATTGCCTCCCTCCTCCATTATCGTCATTATCACCTACTGCTCATCATTGTCACCTGCTCCTCATCTTCATTGGCTTCATCCTCCTCCTTGTCATTGTCTCCCTCCCCCAATTTGTAATTGTCACCTCCTCCTCCTTGTCATTGTCTCCCTCATTGTCCGCCTCCTCATTGTAACATCCTCCTCCTCCTTGTCATTGTCTCCTCCTCCTCCTCAATACTGTCACATCCTCCTCCTCTTCGTCATTGTCACCTCCCCCTCCTCATCATCATCGTCCTCCTCATCCTACTCCTTGTCATTATCTCATCCTCCTCATCCTCTTCGTCATTGTCTCCACCCTCCTCCTCATCATTGTCTCCCTCCCCCTCCTCGTCATTGCCTCCTCCTCCTCATCATTGTCTCATCCCACTTGTCATTTTCACTTCCTCCTCCTCGTCATTGTCACCTCCTCTTTCTCATTGTCACTCAACTCCTCCTGATCATTATCGCCTCGTCCTCCTCATCAATTTCTCCCTCCACTGCCTCATCATTGTCTGCTAATCGTCTTTGTCAACTTCATCTTCCTCCTCATTGTCACCCTCCTCCTCCTCCTCATTTTCACCTCCTCCTCCTCCTCATTTTTATTTCATCCTCCTCCTCATTGTTGCCTCCTCCTCCTGTCACCTCCCACTCCTCATTTTCACTTCCTCCTCTTCCTCATCATTGCTTCCCTCCTGATCTTGATCATTGTCTCCTCCTCCTCCAAATCATTATCGCCTCATCATTGCCTCCTCCTCATCATCATCATCATTGTCATCCTCCTCCTCATCTTTATCTCCCTCCACCTCGTCATTGCCTCCTCCTCCTTCTCATCATCAGTGATTCCCTATCTGCCTTGTCATTGGCCCCTTCTCCTCATCATTGTTTCCCTCCTTATCTTCATCATTGCATCCCTCCTCCTCCTCAACACTGTCGCCTTCTCCTACACATCATAGTCTCCTCCTCCACCTCTTCAATGTCTCCCTCCTCTTCCTTGTCATTCTCTCCTTGCTACTCCTTGTCTCCCTCCTCCTCCTCCTCATTGTCTCCCTCCTCCTCTTCGTCATTGTCTCACTCATCCTCCTTGTCATTCTCTTCCTGCTCCTCGTCTCCCTCCTCCTCCTCATCATTGTCTCCCTCCTCCTCCTCATCATTGTCTCCCTCCTCCTCCTCATCATTGTCTCCCTCCTCCTCTTCATTGTCACTCACCTCCGCCTCCTCACCATTGTCACCTCCTCCTCCTCATCATCACCTCCTCTTCCTCGTCATTGTCTCCCTCCTCCTCATCACTGTCTCCCTCCTCCTCATTGTCACTTCCTCCTCCTCCTCATTGTCACCTCCTCCTCCTCCTCCTCATTGTCACCTCCTCCTCCTCCTCCTCATTGTCACCACATCCTCCTCCTCATTGTCTCCCTCCCATCCTCGTCAATGTATCCCTCCTCCTCCTCCTCATTCTCACCTCCTCCTTCTCGTTATTTTCTCCCTCCACCCCCTCTTCATTTTCTCCCTCCCCCTCCTCTTCATTATCTTCCTCCTGCCTCCTGTTCCTTGTTGCCCTCCTCCTCCTCCTTGTTATCATTGTCACCCTGTTAAACTTGTGTTGAACCTTGGTTAGACCACACCGAGAGAACTGGGCCCAGTTCTGGTCTCCATATTACAAAAAGGATATAGAGGCACTGGAGAAGGTGCAAAAAAGATTCACAAGGACTTTCTTAAAAGGGTTTCCGCAGCTGTGACAAGAGAAACCTAGAATCTTTCAAATAATTACAGTTCAGTATTTTAAATAATTCAGGTTCACAAATGTTGGGGAACCTTTCAACATCGTTATTCTGCTCCTCCTCCTCACTATCGCCAAATCCTCTTTGTCTTTGTCTACTCCTCCTTCCCCTTCTTGTCTCCCTCCTCCTCCTCGTCATTGTCGCTTTCCTCCTCCTCTTCATTGTCTCCCTCCTTTTTTTCATCATTGTCGCCTCCGTCTCATCTTTATTGTCTCCCTCCTCCTCCTTGTAATTGTCTCCCTCCTCCTCGTTGTAATTGTCTCCCTCCTCCTTGTAATTGTCTCCCTCCTCCACATCATCGTCTCCCTCTTCCTTGTAATTGTCTCCCTCCTCCTCATCATTGTCTCCCTCCTCCTCCTCCTCCTGATTGTCTCCCTCCTCCTTGTACACGTCATTGTCTCCCTCCTCCTCCTCGTCATTGTCTCCCTCCTCCTCCTCCTCATCATTGTCCCCCTCCACTTGTCATTGTCTCCCTCCTGTTCGTCATCATTGTCACCTCCTCCTCTTCGTCATCATCTGCCTCCTCCTTCTCGACATTGTCTCCCTCCTCCTCATCATCATTTTCGCCCTCCTCCTCGTCATCGTTTCCCTCCTCCTCGTCATTGTCTCCATCCTCGTCCTCATTGTCTCCCTCCTCCGTGTCATTGTCACCTCCTCCTCCTCATCCTAGTCACCTTTCTCATCTTCCCCATTATCTCCCTCCTCCTCATTATTGACGCCTCCTCCTCCTCGTAATTGTCAGATCCTCCTCCTCTTCATCATTGTCTACCTCCTCCTAGTTATTCACTCATTCCTCAGCCTCATCATTGTCTTCCTCCACTTCGTCCTCGTCATTTTCGCCATTCTCCTCCTCGTCATTGTCTCCCTCCTCCATCACATCAATTTTGCCACCTCTAGCACATCATTGACTCCCTCCTCCTCCTCGTTATTTTCTCTCTCCTCCTCCTTATTTTGTCGCCTCCTCCTCAGCATTGTTTCCCTCCACGTCATTGTTGCCACCTCCACCTCATCATTGTCTCCATTGTCCTCCTCTTCATTGTCTCCCTCAACCTCTTCATTGTCTCCAGCCTCCTCCTTGTCATTATCGTTTCCTCCTCTTTCTTATTGTCTCCCTCCTCCTCCTCCTCATTGTCTCCCTCCTCCTTCTCCTCATTGTCACCCACCTCCTCCTCATTTTTTCCCTCATCCTCCTCGTCATTGTTACCTCCTCCTACTTGTCATAGTCGCCTCATCTACCTCATCATTTTTTCCCTCCTCCTCCTCGTCATTATCACCTCTTCCTCGTCATTTTCTCCCTCCTCCTCCTCTTCATTTTCTCCCTCCACCTCCTCTTCATTATCTTCCTTTTGCCTCCTGTTCCTTGTTGCCCTCCTCCTCCTCCTTGTTATCATTGTCATCCTGTTAAACTTGTGTTGAACCTTGGTTAGACCACACCGAGAGAACTGGGCCCAGTTCTGGTCTCCATATTACAAAAAGGACATAGAGGCACTGGAGAAGGTGCAAAAAAGATTCACAAGGATGATACCCGGAACTGAGAGGTTATCAGGAAAGACTGAACAGACTGGGGCTCTTTTCTCCAGAAAAGAGAAGACTGAGGGGTGACCTGATAGAGGTCTTTAAGATAATGAAAGGGTTTGATGGAGTAGACGTAGAGAAGATACTTCTCCTCGTGGGGCCATAAATATCAGATGGTCACTAATAAATCCAATAGTGAATTGAGGAGAGTGGTGAGAATGTGGAACTTGCTACCACAGGGAATAGTTGAGACGATTAGCACAGATACATTGGAGGGGAAGCTGGATAAACAGACGAGGGAGAAAGGAATAGAAGATTCTGCTGATAGTGTTGGACGAAGAGGGTGGGAGGAGGCTCGTGTGGAGCATAAACACCGGGATAGACCAGTTGGGCCGAATGGACAGTTTCTGTCCATTCAATGTAATTCTATGTAATTCTCACCTTCATCACCTTTCCGCTCTCCTCCTCCTCCTCATTGCCTGTTTCCTCCTCCTCCTCACCCTCCGTCCTGACCTCATTCTTTCTTTCCAGGAGACTCACTTTGTCTGAAAACCTCATTCATTCATCTCCTCAGCCCCACCCAGTCAAAGGCCGCCTCTGATTGGCTCTGGGGGGAGTCACCTCTTGTCATTGGCTGATATCTGGGGATCCTGTCCCCTGATAGGTTCACTGGATGTGTGTATATCCAATCCTACTCAGGGATCTGGAACCCTCACCAGCTGAAGGTTTCGTTTCCTGCTGTTGGCTCCAACTGACACGGAATATTCCAGAACTTGAATCATGCTGTTTACATTAATGAGCCCGGAGTCAACCTGTCACCTTAGTGACCCCTCACCCCTCACCCCTCACCCCCTAACAAGCAGGAGCAGGGGGGAGGGGGAAAGGGTGTTCAGACTGGGGAAAGATTGGTCAAGGCAAAATGGAGGAGGGGGTTTCTAAAAAGAGTTTCAGCAGTTGAGAAGAGAAACCAATAATCTTTAAAATAATTGAGGTTCAGTATTTTAAATAATACGGATTCACAACATCATTATACTGCTCCTCCTCATTATCGCCAAATCCTTCTCTTCATTGTCTCCCTCCTCCTCATCATCATTATCTCCCTCCTCCTCCTTGTCATTGTCTCCCTCCTCCTCCTTGTCATTGTCTCCCTCTTCCTCTTCATTATCTCCCTCCTCCTCCTCTTCATTGTCTCCCTCATACTCCTTGTCATTGTCTCCCTCCTCCTCCTTGTCATTGTCTCCCTCCTCCTCTTCATTGTCTCCCTTCTCCTCCTTGTCATTGTCTCCCTCCTCCTCTTTGTCATTGTCTCCCTCCTCCTCTTCATTGTCTCCTTCCTCCTCCTTGTCATTGTCTCCCTCCTCCTCTTCATTATCTCCCTCCTCCTCCTCTTCATTGTCTCCCTCCTCCTTCTTGTCATTGTCTCCCTCCTCCTCCTTGTCATTGTCTCCCTCCTCCTCCTTGTCATTGTCTCCCTCTTCCTCTTTATTATCTCCCTCCTCCTCCTCTTCATTGTCTCCCTCATACTCCTTGTCATTGTCTCCCTCCTCCTCCTTGTCATTGTCTCCCTCCTCCTCTTCATTATCTCCCTCCTCCTCCTCTTCATTGTCTCCCTCATACTCCTTGTCATTGTCTCCCTCCTCCTCCTTGTCATTATCTCCCTCCTCCTCTTTGTCATTGTCTCCCTCCTCCTCTTCATTGTCTCCCTTCTCCTCCTTGTCATTGTCTCCCTCCTCCTCTTCATTGGCTCCCTTCTCCTCCTTGTCATTGTCTCCCTCCTCCTCCTTGTCATTGTCTCCCTCCTCCTCTTCATTGTCTCCCTTCTCCTCCTTGTCATTGTCTCCCTCCTCCTCTTTGTCATTGTCTCCCTCCTCCTCTTCATTGTCTCCCTCCTCCTCCTTGTCATTGTCTCCCTCCTCCTCTTCATTGTCTCCCTTCTCCTCCTTGTCATTGTTTCCCTCCTCCTCTTTGTCATTGTCTCCCTCGTCCTTCTTGTCATTGTCTCCCTCCTCCTCTTTGTCATTGTCTCCCTCCTCCTTCTTGTCATTGTCTCCCTCCTCCTCCTTGTCATTGTCTCCCTCCTCCTCCTTGTCATTGTCTCCCTCCTCCTCTTCATTATCTCCCTCCTCCTCCTCTTCATTGTCTCCCTCATACTCCTTGCCATTGTCTCCCTCCTCCTCCTTGTCATTGTCTCCCTCCTCCTCTTTGTCATTGTCTCCCTCCTTCTTGTCATTGTCTCCCTCCTCCTTCTTGTCATTGTCTCCCTCCTCCTCTTCATTGTCTCCCTTCTCCTCCTTGCCATTGTCTCCCTCCTCCTCCTTGTCATTGTCTCCCTCCTCCTCCTTGTCATTGTCTCCCTCCTCCTCTTTGTCATTGTCTCCCTCCTCCTCTTTGTCATTGTCTCCTTCCTCCTTCTTGTCATTGTCTCCCTCCTCCTCCTTGTCATTGTCTCCCTCCTCCTCTTCATTGTCTCCCTCCTCCTCCTTGTCATTGTCTCCCTCCTCCTCTTCATTGTCTCCCTCCTCCTCCTTGTCATTGTCTCCCTCCTCCTCTTTGTCATTGTCTCCCTCCTCCTTCTTGTCATTGCCTCCCTCCTCCTCTTCATTGTCTCCCTCATACTCCTTGCCATTGTCTCCCTCCTCCTTCTTGTCACAGACTCCCTCCTCCTCCTTGTCATTGTCTCTCTCATCCTCCTCCTTGTCATAGACTCCCTCCTCGTCATTGTCTCTCTCATACTCCTTGTCATTGTCTCTCTCATCCTCCTCCTTGTCATAGACTCCCTCCTCCTCCTCTTCATTGTCTCTCTCATCCTCCTCATCATTATTACCACCTCCTCATCATCATTGTCGCCTCCTCCACTGCGTCAATGTTGCCTTCCTCATCCTTGTCATTGTCATCTTCCTCCCTTCATCAATGTCGCCTCCTCCTCCTCTTAATTGTCTCCATCGTCCTCAGGGATCCATAACCATCGCCAGCTGGGAAACCTTTCAACATTGTTATCCTGCTCCTCCTCATTATCGCCTACTCCTCCTCGTCACTGAAACCTCCTCCTCCTCCTCGTCACTGTCACCTCCTCCTCCTCGTCATTTTCTCCCTCCTCCCATATGTAATTGTCGCCCGTCTCCTTCTCATTATTGTCTCACTTCTCATCATTGTCGCCTCTGCCTCCACGTGGTCTCCCTCCTCCTCCTCATTCTCTCCCTCCTCCTCCTCATTCTCTCCCTCCTCCTGCTCCTGATTGTCACCTTCACCTCCTCATAATTGTCTGCACCTCCTCCTCATTATTTCCCCTGCTCCTCCTCATTATTGTCTCGATCCACTTCCTCCTTGCTGTCACCCTCCTCCTCATCATCATTGTATCCCTCCTCCTCCTTATCATTGTTTCCCTCCTCATCCTCGTCATTGTCTCCTCCGCCTCCTTATCATTTCGACTGCGCCTCATCATTTCGCCTGCGTCTCATCATTGTCACCTCCTCCTCCTCGTCATTGTCACCTCCTCTCCTCGTCATTGTCACCTCCTCCTCCTCGTCATTGTCACCTCCTCTGCCTCGTCATTGTCACCTCCTCTCCTCGTCATTGTCACCTCCTCCTCCTCGTCACTGTCACTTCCACCTCCTCGTCATTGTCAACTCCTCCCCCTCATCATTGTTTCCCTCCTCCTCATCATCATTGTCACCCTCCTCCTCATCATCATCACTTCCTCCTCCTCATCATTGCCTCCCTCATCTTTTTCATCATTGTCTACCTCCTCCTCATCATTGTCCACCCCTCCTCCTCATCATTGTCTCCCTCCCCTCCTCATCATTGTCCCCCTTCTCCTACTCAACATTATTGACTCCTCCTCCTCCTCATTGTCTCCCTCCTCCTCTTCATTTTTTCCCTCCTCCTCTTCATTGTCTACCTCCTCCACCTCATCGTCTCCTCCTCCTTGTCACCCTCCTCCTCATCATCAACATCCCCCTCCTCCTCATCATCATTGTCTCCCTCCTCCTCTTCATTATCTTGCTTTTTCTTCCTCCTCCTTGTTATCATTGTCACCCTGTTAAACTTGTATTGAACCTTGGTTAGACCACACCGAGAGAACTGGGCCCAGTTCTGGTCTCCATATTACAAAAAGGACATAGAGGCACTGGAGAAGGTGTCATCGTCTCCCTTTTCCTCCTCCTCATTGTTACTTCCTCCTCTTCATCATTATCTCCCTCCTCCTTGTTGTCATTGTCTCCCTCCTCCTCCTCATTATTGTCTCTGTCCTCTGCGTCTTCATTGTCTCCCTCCTCCTCATTATCTCCCTCCTTTCCTCATCGTTGTCTTCCTCATCTTCCTCATCATTGTCGACTCATCCTCCTCATCAGTATCTCCTTCCCCCTCAACACTGTTGACTCCTCCTCCTTATTTTATCCCTCCTCCTCCTCATTGTTTCCCTCCTCCTCCTTGTTATTGTCACCTCCTCCTTCTAATTGTGTCCACTCCTTCTTCCTCATTATCTCCTTCTTGTTCCTCATCATTCTCTCCCCCTCCTCCTTCTCATTGTCACCATCCTTCTCCTCATTCTTCCCTCCTCCTCCTCTTCATTTTCTCCCTCCTCCTCCTCCTTGTCATTGTCACCTTAGAATCATAGAAAGGGTACAGCACGGAAGGAGGCCATTCGGCCCATTGAGTCCGGGCAGGCTCTATGCAAGAACAATCCAACCAGTCCCATTCCCCTGCCCTATCCCCCACCATAACCTGCAAATATCTTCCTTTCAAGTACTTATCCAGTTCCCTTTTGAAGGCCATGATTGAATCTGCCTCCACCACCCCCTCGGGCAGTGCATTCCAGATCCTAACCACTCGCTGTGTAAAAAAAGTTTTTCCTCATGTTGCCTTTGGTTCTTTTGTCAATCACTTTAAATCTATGACCTCTGGTTCTTGACCCTTCCGCCAATGGGAACAGTTTATCTCTATCTACTCTGTCTAGACCCTTCATGATTTTGAATACCTCGATCAAATCTCCCCGCAACCATCTATGTTCCAAGGAGAACAACCCCAGATTCTCCAGTCTATCCACATAACTAAAGTCCCTCATCCCTGGAATCATTCTAGTAAAACCTTCTCAAACAGATAGATATTGTGGCCTCCTCCTCAATGTTATTGTCTCCCTCTTCCTCCTCCTCCTCATTGCCTGCCTCCTCATCCTCGTCATTGTCGGCATCTCCTCCTCATAATTGTCAGCTCCTCTTCCTCGTCATTCTTGCCTCCTCCTCGTCATTGTCTCCCTCCTCCTCATCATCATTGCCTCCCTCCTCCTCGTCGTCGTTACCTCCTTCGTCCTCCTCAAGGATCTGGAACTCTCACCAGCTGGAGGTTCCGTTTCCTGCTGCTGGCTCCAACTGACACGGAATCTTCCAGAACTTGAATCATGCTGTTTACATTAATGAGCCCGGAGTCAACCTGTCGCCTCAGTGACCCCTCACCCCTCACCCCTCACCCCCTCAACAAGCAGGAGCAGGGGGGAGGGGGAAAGGGTGTTCAGACTGGGGAAAGATTGGTCAAGGCAGAAGGGAGGAGGGGGTTTCTAAAAAGAGTTTCAGCAGTTGTGAGAAGGGAAACCGATAATCTTTAAAATAATTAATTACAGGTCAGTATTTTGAATCATACATGTGCACAACTGCTGGGGAACCTTTCAACATCATCGTCCTGCTCCTCCTCATTATCGCCAACTCCTCCTCCTCATTATCGCCAACTCCTCCTCTTCATTATCACCCTCCTTTCCTCGTCATTGTCACTGAGTCCCTCCGCTTCGTAATTGTCGCCTCCTCCTCCTCTGTCTCCCTCTTCGTCCGTCACCTCATTGTCACCTCCTCCTCCTTGTCATTGTCTCCCTCCTCCTCTTCATCACTTTCACCTCCTCCTCCTCATCATTGTCTCCCTCCTTCACGTCATCATTGTAGACTCTTCCTCCTCTTCATTGTTTCCCTCCTCCTCCTCAACTTTGTCTCTCACCCTCTCATCATCATTGTCACCACTTCCTCCTCTTGTCACCTCCTCTTCTTCATCATTGTCTTCCTGCTCCTACTCGTCACTTTAGCCACCTCTTCCATGTCCTTGTTACTTTCCTACTCTCGTCATTGGCACCCCCTCCTCATAATCATTGTCTCCCCCCTCCACCTTGTAATTTTCTCCCTCATCTTCCTCATCATTGCCTCCTCCTCCTGTCTCCCTCCTCCTCGTCGTCAGTTCTCCCTCCACCTCCTCTTCATTATCTTCCTCCTGCCTCCTGTTCCTTGTTGCCCTCCTCCTCCTTGTTATCATTGTCACCCTGTTAAACTTGTGTTGAACCTTGGTTAGACCACACCGAGAGAACTGGGCCCAGTTCTGGTCTCCATATTACAAAAAGGACATAGAGGCGCTGGAGAAGGTGTCATCATCTCCCATCTCCTCCTCGTCATTGTCACCTTCTCAACCAGATCGATATTGTAGCCTCCTCCTCAATGTTATTGTCTCTCTCCTCCTCCTCCTCCTCAATGTTATTGTCTCTCTCCTCCTCCTCCTCCTCAATGTTATTGTCTCTCTCCTCCTCCTCCTCCTCAATGTTATCGGCTCCCTCCCTCCTCCTCATCATCATTGTCTCCTTTGTTCCCCTCAGGGATCTGGAACCCTCACCAGCTGGAGGTTCCGTTTCCTGCTGTTGGCTCCAACCGACACGGAATATTCCGGAACTTGAATCATGCTGTTTACATTAATGAGCCCGGAGTCAACCTGTCACCTCAGTGACCCCTCACCCCTCACCCCCCCACCCACCCAACAAGCAGGAGCAGGGGGGAGGGGGAAAGGGTGTTCAGACTGGGGAAAGATTGGTCAAGGCAGAAGGGAGGAGGGGGTTTCTAAAAAGAGTTTCAGCAGTTGTGAGAAGGGAGACCGATAATCTTTAAAATAATTAATTACAGGTCAGTATTTTAAATCATACAGGTTCACAACTGCTGGGGAACCTTTCAACATCATCGTCCTGCTCCTCCTCATTATCACCAACTCCTCCTCTTCATTATCACCCTCCTCCTCCTCGTCATTGTCACTGACTCCCTCCGCTTCATAATTGTCGCCTCCTCCTCATTGTCTCCCTCATCGTCCGTCTCCTCATTGTCACCTCCTCCTCCTTGTCATCATCTCCTCCTCCTCCTCAACATTGTTTCCCTCCTCCTCTTCATCACAGTTACCTCCTCCTCCTCGTCATTGTCTCCCTACTTCTCGTCATTGTCGCCCTCCTCGTCATCATTGTCTCCCTCCTCCACCTCATCATTGTAGATTCCTCCTCCTCTTCATTGTCTCCCTCCTCTTCCTCATCATTGTCTCCGTCCTCCTCCTCGACATTGTCTCCCTCCTCATTGTCTCCCTCCTCCTCCTCAATGTCTCCGTCCTCCTCATCATCATTGTCTCCCTCCTCCTCCTCGTCTCCCTCCCTCCTCCTCGTCTCCTTCTTCCTCATTGTCTCCCTCCTCCTCCTTGTCTCCCTCCTCCTCCTCCTTGTCTCCCTCCTCCTCCTCTCTTTCCTTCTCCTCCTTGTCTCCCTCCTCCTCATCATCATTGTCCCCCTCGTCCTTGTCATTGTCTCCCTCCTCCTCCTCATCATTTTCACTTCCACTTCCTTGTCATCTTCGCCAACTCCTCCTTGTCATTATCTCCCTCTTTCTTCATCGACATTGTCGCCTGCTCCTCCTTACCAGTGTCACCGCCTCCTCCTCTTCATCATTGTTTTCCTGCTCCTTCTTGTCACTTTAGCCATCTCCTCCTTGACCTCGTCACTTTTCTACTCTCGTCATTGGCACTTCCTGCTCATAATCATTGTCTCGCTCCTCCTCGTTGTAATTTTCTCCCTCCTTCTCCTCATCATTGTCACCTTCTCAACCAGATCGATATTGTAGCCTCCTCCTCAATGTTATTGTCTCTCTCCTCCTCCTCCTCCTCAATGTTATTGTCTCTCTCCTCCTCCTCCTCCTCAATGTTATTGTCTCTCTCCTCCTCCTCCTCCTCAATGTTATTGTCTCTCTCCTCCTCCTCCTCCTCAATGTTATCGGCTCCCTCCCTCCTCCTCCTCATCATTGTCTCCTTTGTTCCACTCAGGGATCTGGAACCCTCACCAGCTGGAGGTTCCGTTTCCTGCTGTTGGCTCCAACCGACACGGAATATTCCGGAACTTGAATCATGCTGTTTACATTAATGAGCCCGGAGTCAACCTGTCACCTCAGTGACCCCTCACCCCTCACCCCCCCACCCCCCCAACAAGCAGGAGCAGGGGGGAGGGGGAAAGGGTGTTCAGACTGGGGAAAGATTGGTCAAGGCAAAAGGGAGGAGGGGGTTTCTAAAAAGAGTTTCAGCAGTTGTGAGAAGGGAGACCGATAATCTTTAAAATAATTAATTACAGGTCAGTATTTTAAATCATACAGGTTCACAACTGCTGGGGAACCTTTCAACATCATCGTCCTGCTCCTCCTCATTATCACCAACTCCTCCTCTTCATTATCACCCTCCTCCTTCTCGTCATTGTAACTGACTCCCTCCGCTTCATAATTGTCGCCTCCTCATTGTTGTCTCCCTCCCCTTCCTCGTCATTGCCTCCTCCTCCTCATCGTCTCCTCCCACTAATCATTTTCACTTCCTCCTCTTCGTCATTGTCACCTCCTCCTTCTCATTGTCGCTCACCTCCTCCAGATCATTATCGCCTCGTTCTCCTCATCAATTTCTCCCTCCACTGCCTCATCATTGTCTCCTATTCATCTTTGTCAACTTCATCTTCCTTCTCATTGTCATCCTCCTCCTCCTCATTTTCACCTCCTCCTCCTCCTCATTCTCACATCCTCCTCCTCCTCTTCATCATTGTCTCCACCCTGCTCCTCGTCCCTCCCCTCCTCGTCATTGCCTCCTCCTCCTCATCGTCTCCTCCCACTCATCATTTTCACCTCCTCCTCCTCCTCATTGTCACCTCGTCTTCTTCGTCATTGTCACCTCCTCCTCCACCTCCTCATCACCTCCTCCTCGCCATTGTCACCTCCTCCCCCTCCACATTGTCACCTCCTCCTCCTCCTCATTGTCACCTCCTCTTCCTCCTCTTCATTATCTCCCTCCTCCTCCTCCTTCTGCTCATTTTCACCGTCCTCTGCCTCATCATAGTTTCCCTCCTCCTCCTCATTGTCTTCCTTCTCCACCTCATTATTGACTCCCTCCACCCCATCATCAATCGCTCCTTCTCCTCCTAATCATTATATCCCTCCTTCTCCTCGTCATTGTCTCCCACTTCCGCCTCATCATTGTTGCCTCCTCCTCATCATTGTTTCCCTCCTGACCTTCATCATTGCATCCCTCCTCCTCGCTGCCATTTCTTTACTCATCCTCCTCGTAATTGTTTCATCCTCATCATCAATTTCTCTCCTCTCCTCCTCTTCATTCTCACCTCCCACTCCTCATTTTCGCTTCCTCCTCTTCCTTATTGTCTCCCTCATTCTTCTCATTGTTGCCTCCTCCTCCTCATCATTGCTTCCCTCCTGATCTTCATCATTGTCTCCCTCCTCCTCCAAATCATTATCGCCTTGTCATTGCCTCCTCCTCCTCATCATCATCATTGTCACCCTCCTCCTCATCATTATTTCCCTCCTCCTCATCATTGCCTCCTCCTCCTCATCAGTGACTCCCTCTTCTGCCTCGTCGTTGGCCCCTTCTCTTCATTGTTTCCCTCCTTATCTTCATCATTGCATCCCTTCTCCTCCTCAACATTGTCGCCTTCTCCTGTTCATCATAGTCTCCTCCTCCTCGTCATTGTCTCCCTCCTCCTCGTCATTGTCTCACTCATCCTCTTCGTCATTCTCTCCCTGCTTCTCCTTGTCTCCCTCCTCCTCCTCGTCATTGTCTCCCACCTCCTCCTCGTCATTGTCTCCCTCCTCCTCCTTGACATTGTCTCCCACCTCCTCCTCCTCCTCCTCATTGCCTCCCTCCTCCTCCTCGTCATTGTCTCCCTCCTTCTCCTTGACATTGTCTTCCACCTCCTACTCCTCCTCCTCATTGTCACCTCTTCCTCCTCCTCAATGCCACAACCTCCTCATCATCATCACCTCCTCCTCCTCCTCGTCATTGTCTCTCTCCTCTTCCTCATCATTGTCTCCCTCCTCTTCCTCATAATTGTCTCCCTTCTCCTCATCATTGTCTCCCTCCTCCTCATTATTGTCTCCCTCCTCCTCATCATCATAGTCTCCCTCCTCCTCATCATTGTCGCCTCCTCCTCGTCATTGTTGTCTCCTCCGCCTTGTCAATGTCACCTGCTCCTCCCCATCATTGTCACCTCCTCCGCCTCGTCATTGCCTCCCTCCTCCTCCTCGACATTGTTGTATCCTCTGCTTTGTCATTGCCTCCCTCCTCCATTATCGTCATTATCACCTACTCCTCAGCATTGTCGCCTGTTCCTCTTCATTGGCTCCATCCACCTCCTCGTCATTGTCTCCCTCTCCCAATTCGTAATTGTCGCCTCCTCTTCCTCGTCATTGTCTCCCTCATTGTCCGCCTCCTCATTGTAACATCCTCCTCCTCTTCGTCATTGTCACCTCCCCCTCCTTGTCATCATCGCCCTCCTCGTCCTTCTCCTTGTCATTGTCTCTTCCTCCTCATCCTCTTTGTTATTGTCTCCATCCTCCTCCTCATCATTGTCTCCCTCCCCCTCCTCGTCATTGCCTCCTCCTCCTCATCATTGTCTCATCCCACTTGTCACTTTCACTTCCTCCTCCTCGTCATTGTCACCTCCTCCTTCTCATTGTCACTCACCTCCTCCAGATCATTATCGCCTCTTCCTCCTCATCAATTTCTCCCTCCACTGCCTCATCATTGTCTCCTAATCGTCTTTGTCAACTTCATCTTCCTCCTCATTGTCACCCTCCTCCTCCTCCTCATTTTCACCTCCTCCTCTTCCTCATTGTCACATCCTCCTCTTCCTCCTCATTTTACCTCCCCCTCATTGTAGCTTCCTTCTTCTCCTCATTGTCACCTCCCACTCCTCATTTTCACTTCCTCCTCTTCCTCATTGTCTCCCTCCTCCTCCAAATCATTATCGCCTCGTCATTGCCTCCTCCTCCTCATCATCATTGTCACCCTCTTCCTCATCTTTATCTCCCTCCTCCTTGTCATTGCCTCCTCCTCCTCATCAGTGATTCCCTATCTGCCTCGTCGTTGGCCCCTTCCCTTCATCATTGCATCCCTCCTCCTCCTCAACACTGTCGCCTTCTCCTGCACATCATAGTCTCCTCCACCTTGTCAATGTCTCCCTCCTCTTCCTTGTCATTCTCTCCCTGCTCCTCCTTGTCTCCCTCCTCCTCATCATCATTGTCTCCCTCCTCCTCTTCGTCATTGTCTCCCTCCTCCTCCTCGTCAATCTCTCCCTGCTCCTCGTCTCCATCCTCCTCCTCATCATTGTCTCCCTCCTCCTGCTCGTCATTGTCTCCCTCCTCCTTCTTTTCATTGTCTCCCACCTCCGCCTCCTCATCATTGTTACCTCCTCCTCCTCATTGTCACCTCCTCTTCCTCGTCATTGTCTCCCTCCTCCTCATCATTGTCTCCCTCCTCCTTCTCCTGATTGTCATCACCTCCTCCTCCTCATTGTCTCCCTCCCATCCTCGTCAATGTATCCCTCCTTCTCCTCCTCATTCTCACCTCCTCCTTCTCGTTATTTTCTCCCTCCGCCCCCTCTTCATTTTCTCCCTCCACCTCCTCTTCATTATCTTCCTTTTGCCTCCTGTTCCTTGTTGCCCTCCTCCTCCTCCTTGTTATCATTGTCACCCTGTTAAACTTGTGTTGAACCTTGGTTAGACCACACCGAGAGAACTGGGCCCAGTTCTGGTCTCTATTACAAAAAGGACATAGAGGCACTGGAGAAGGTGCAAAAAAGATTCACAAGGATGATACCCGGAACTGAGAGGTTATCAGGAAAGACTGAACAGGCTGGGGCTCTTTTCTCCAGAAAAGAGAAGACTGAGGGGTGACCTGATAGAGGTCTTTAAGATAATGAAAGGGTTTGATGGAGTAGACGTAGAGAAGATGCTTCTCCTCGTGGGGCCATAAATATCAGATGGTCACTAATAAATCCAATAGTGAATTGAGGAGAGTGGTGAGAATGTGAAACTTGCTACCACAGGGAATAGTTGAGACGATTCGCACAGAGACATTGGAGGGGAAGCTGGATAAACAGACAAGGGAGAAAGGAATAGAAGATTCTGCTGATAGTGTTGGATGAAGAGGGTGGGAGGAGGCTCGTGTGGAGCATAAACACCGGGATAGACCAGTTGGGCCGAATGGACAGTTTCTGTCCATTCAATGTAATTCTATGTAATTCTCACCTTCATCACCTTTCCGCTCTCCTCCTCCTCCTCCTCATTGCCTGTCTCCTCCTCCTCCTCACCCTCCGTCCTGACCTCACTCTTTCTTTCCAGGAGACTCACTTTGTCTGAAAACCTCATTCATTCATCTCCTCAGCCCCACCCAGTCAAAGGCCGCCTCTGATTGGCTCTGTGGGCGTCACCTCTTGTCATTGGCTGTTATCTGGGGATCCTGTCCCCGGATAGGTTCACTGGATGTGTGTCCATCCAATCCCACTCAGGGATCTGGAACTCTCACCAGCTGGAGGTTTCGTTTCCTGCTGTTGGCTCCAACTGACACGGAATATTCCGGAACTTGAATCATGCTGTTTACATTAATGAGCCCGGAGCCAACTTGTCAACCAGTGACCCCTCACCCCTCACCCCCTCAACAAGCAGGAGCAGGGGGGAGGGGGAAAGGGTGTTCAGACTGGGGAAAGATTGGTCAAGGCAAAATGGAGGAGGGGGTTTCTAAAAAGAGTTTCAGCAGTTGTGAGAAGGGAAACCGATAATCTTTAAAATAATTGCAGTTCAATATTTTAAATTTTCACAACTGCTGGGAAACCTTTCAACATAGTTATCCTGCTCCTCTTCCTGATTATCGGCAAATCCTCCTCTTCATTCTCTCGTTCCTCCTCCTCATCGTTGTTACTACCACCACCTGATCTTTGTTGCGTGGTCCTCTTCGTCAATGTCACCCTCCTCCTCATCATTATTGGTGCCTCATCCTCCTCATCAAAGATTCCCTTCTCCTCCTCGTCATTGTCTCCCTTCTGCTCCTCCTCCTCGTTGTCTCCCTTCTCCTCCTCCTCCTCGTCTCCCTTCTCCTCCTCCTCCTCATCTCCCTTCTCCTCTTCCTCCTCATTGTCTCCCTTCTCCTCCTCCTCGTTGTCTCCCTTCTCCTCCTCCTCCTCGTTGTCTCCCTTCTCCTCCTCCTCCTCGTCTCCCTTCTCCTCCTCCTCCTCATCTCCCTTCTCCTCTTCCTCCTCATTGTCTCCCTTCTCCTCCTCCTCGTTGTCTCCCTTCTCCTCCTCCTCCTCATTGTCTCCCTTCTCCTCCTCCTCCTCGTTGTCTCCCTTCTCCTCCTCCTCCTCGTTGTCTCCCTTCTCCTCCTCCTCCTCGTTGTCTCCCTTCTGCTCCTCCTCCTCCTCGTTGTCTCCCTTCTGCTCCTCCTCCTCCTCCTCCTTGTCTCCCTTCTCCTCCTCCTCCTCATCGTCTCCCTTCTGCTCCTCCTCCTCCTTGTCTCCCTTCTCCTCCTCCTCGTCGTTGTCTCCCTTCAGAGAGCTGCCCATCACTGTGGAACTGTTCCCCCATCACCATCCACAGGAGAGAGAATTACTCCAAGTTGGAATGAGTTGGAAAGTTGGTCAGGGGTTGGATTAAGACCCAGAGTCCAGGACTTTCCTCACTGGCCCGGTCCACTGTGTTAGAGTGTGAGGGGTGAGCATCCTGCCCATCCACCTGACCCACACTCACCCCAGGGACATTTGGGCAGGAGTCTCATGTTTGGTCGCTGCGGTTTGGAATGTGACTGCTGGAGAAGTTGGGCAGTTGCTGCAGCTTAAAGAGGCAGGGAGGAGTGAAGAGTGGAAAAGAAACGTTGGTTCCTCCAGTAAACTCTTTTCTATTCATTCTTCGAGATGTTGGCATCGCTGGCAAGGCCGGCAATTATTGCCCGTCCCTATTTGCCCTTGAGAAGGTGGTGGTGGTGCAGGTTCTCCCGCAGTGCTGTTCGGTAGGGAGTTACAGGATTTTGACCCAGCGACAATGAAGGAACGGCCGATATATGTCTAAGTCGGGATGGTGTGTGACTTTGAGGGGAACTTGGAGGTGATGGTATTCTTATGCACCTGCTGCCCCTATCCTTCCAGGTGGGTGAGGTCGCAGGTTTGGGAGGTGCTGTCGATGATGGTGGATGGGGTGCCAATCAAGCGGGCTGCTTTATCTTGGATGGTGTCGATCTGCTTGAGTGTTGTTGGAGCTGCACTCATCCAGGCAAGTGGAGAGTATTCCATCACACTCCTGACTTGTGCCTTGTAGATGGTGGAAAGGCTTTGGAGAGTCAGGAGGTGAGTCACTCGCCACAGAATACCCAGCCTCTGACCTGCTCTTGTAGCCACAGCATTTATGTAACGGGTCCAATTAAGTTTCTGGTCAATGGTGACCCCCAGGATGTTGATAGTGGGGGATTCGGCGATGGTAATGCCGTTGAATGTCAAGGGGAGGTGGTTAGACTCTCTCTTGTTAGAGATGGTCATTGCCTGGCACTTGTCTGGCACGAATGTTACTTCCACTTATGAGCCCAAGCCTGGATGTTGTCCACGTCTTGCTGCATGCGGGCTCGGACTGCTTCATTATTTGAGGGGTTGCAAATGGGCCTGAACACTGTGCAATCATCAGCGAACATCCCCATTTCTGACCTTATAATGGAGGGAAGGTCATTGATGAATCAGCTGAATGTGTCCGTCCCATTTCCTGCACTTCTGCCCTCAGCCCTTGCCCTCCCTCCTAGAACCATGATAGGGTCCCCCTTGTCCTCACCTTCCACCCCACCAGCCTCCACATTCAACATATCACCTTCCGCCATTTCTGCCACCTCCAGCGCGATCGCACCACCAAACACATCTTCCCTTTTCAGCATTCCGAAGAGACCATTCCCTCCGCGACACCCTGATCCACTCTTCCATCACCCCCAACACCCTCTCTCCTCCCCACGGCACCTTCCCGTGCGAGCCCAGGAGATGCAACTCCTGTTCTTTCACCTCCTCCCTTCCCACCGTCCAGAACCCAAACACTGCTTCCAGGTGAAACAGTGATTTACTTGTACTTCTTTCAATTTACGATACTGTATTCGCTGCTCACGATGCTCATGTTGAGCTCCAATGAAGCTCAACGGAAGCTCGAGGAACAGCACCTCATCTTTCGATTGGGCTCTTTACAATCTTCCAGATTCAACACTGATTTCAAGAACTTCAGATCATAATCACTGCTCCCATTTTTTCGGTCAGCAGGTGCTGCTAATGGTTCTTTTGTTGCCATTTACAGCTCCTCTAGACCCACCTTTTGTTTCTTTACTTGTCCCATTTCCCCTCCTTGCCTCGTACCATCATCCCCTTTGTCATTTAATCACTCCTGCCCTCCACCCTATCACAGACCTTCCCTTTTGTTCTTTCCTCCCCTCTCTCTCCCCCTTTCCCTGGCTCTGCACTTGCTTAAAAACTATTAAACCTTCAACTTCTTCCAGTTATGACGAAGGGTCATCGACCTGAAACATTAACTCTGTTTCTCTCTCCACAGATGCTGCCTCACTTGCTGAGTTTTTCCAGCATTTTCTGATAATGAGGCATCAGTGTAGAAATTGGACATTTCCACACACCCCATGATCCTCTGCGTTTTGCACCTGCTA
This sequence comes from Heptranchias perlo, assembly GCF_035084215.1. NCBI lineage: Eukaryota > Metazoa > Chordata > Chondrichthyes > Hexanchiformes > Hexanchidae > Heptranchias > Heptranchias perlo. Next base: position 426,122 of record NW_027139260.1, read on the forward strand.
TCGCCCCACCCCCCCATTCCTATCCCGCCACAGGGTTAATATTGAACCCTGACTGTCTTTCCCATTGTTAAAAGTACACAGACACTGAATGTATCTTTCACTCTGTAAAAGCTTCTACAGGTATGTAAAAAGGAAAAGTCTGGCAAAGACAAACGTGGGTCCCTTACAGACAGAGACGGGAGAATTTATAATAGGGAATAAGGAAATGGCAGAGAAATTAAACAAATACTTTGGGGGTGATTTTAAACCCCAAGAACGGGTGGGTTGGGGGCAGGGGGGAGTTGAAAATAGTTGTTTTTTGGGTCGCAATTGCAAGATTTTCGGACTTTGCATTCCCAGTGGGAAGTCTGGACTTTTACGCGCTGACGTTAAACCCGGAAATAAAGCCGGGTTACAGTCGCGACCCAAAGAACAACTATTTTCAACTCCCACCTGCCCCCAACCCACCCGTTCTTGGGGTTTAAAATCACCCCCTTTGTATCTGTCTTCACAGAAGAAGACACAAAAAACCTCCCAGAAATACTGGAGAACCAAGGGTCTGGCGAGAATGAGGAACTGAAAGAAATTAGTATTGGTAAAAAAAATAGTACTAGAGAAATTAGTGGGACTGAAGGTCGATAAATCCCAAGGACCTGATGATCTACATTCCAGGGTTTTGAAAGAGGTGGCTATAGAGATAGTGGATGCATTGGCTGTCACCTTCCAAAATTCTATAGATTCTGGAACGGTTCCTGCAGATTGCAGGGTAGCAAATGTTACCCCACTATTTAAAAAAGGAGGGAGAGAGAAAACAGGGAACTACAGACCTGTTAGCCTGACATCAGTAGCAGGGAAAATGCTAGAATCTATTATAAAGGATGTGATAACAGGACACTTAGAAAATAATAATAGGATTTGGCAGAGTCAACATGGATTTATGAAAGGGAAATCATGTTTGACAAACCTATTGGAGTTCTTTGAGGATGTAACTAGTAGAATAGATAAGGGGGAACCAGTGGATGTGGTGTATTTGGATTTTCAGAAGGCTTTCGATAAGGTCCCACACAGGAGGTTGGTGAACAAAGTTAGAGCACATGGAATTGGGGGGAATATACTGGCATGGATTGAGAATTGATTAACAGACAGAAAACAGAGAGTAGGAATAAAGGGGTCTTTTTCAGGTTGGCAGACTGTGGCTAGTGGGGTATCACAGGGATTGGTGCTTGGGCCCCAGCTATTCACAATCTATATCAATGATTTGGATGAGGGGACCAAATATAATATTTCCAAGTTTGCTGATGACACAAAACTAGGTGGGAATGTGAGTTGTGAGGAGGATGCAAAGAGGCTTCAAGGGGATGTAGGCAGGCTAAGTGAGTGGGCAAGAACATGGCAGATGGTATATAATGTGGAAAAATGTGAAGTTATCCACTTTGGTAGAAAAAACAGAAATGCAGAGTATTTTTTAAATGGTGAGAGATTGGGAAATGTTGATGTTCAAAGGGACCTGGCTGTCCTTGTACATGAGTCACTGGAAGCTAACATGCAGGTGCAGCAAGTAATTAGGAAGGCAAATAGTATGTTGGCCTTTATTACAAGAGGATTTGAGTACAGGAGTAAAGATGTCTTATTGCAATTATACAGGGCCTTGGTGAGACCGCACCTGGAGTATTGTGTACAATTTTGTTCTCCTTACCTAAGAAAGGATATACTTGCAATAGAGGGAGTGCAACGAAGGTTCACCAGACTGATTCCTGGGATGGCGGGATTGTCGTATGAGGAGAGATTGAGTAGACTAGGCCTGTATTCTGTAGAGTTTAGAAGAATGAGAGGTGATCTCATTGAAACATACAAAATTCTTACAGGGCTCGACAGGGTAGATGCAGGGAGGATGTTTCCCCTGGCTGTGGAGTCTAGGACCAGGGGTCACAGTCTCAGAATAAGGGGTAGGCCATTTAGGACTGAGATGAGGAGAAATTTCTTCACTCAGAGGGTGGTAAGTCTTTGGAATTCTCTATCCCAGAGGGCTGTGGAGGCTCAGTCATTGAGTGCATTCAAAACAGAGATCGATAGCTTTCGAGATATTAAAGGCATCAAGGGATATGGGGATAGAGCAGGAAAACGGCATTGAGGTAGAAGATCAGCCATGATCTGATTGAATGGTGGAGCAGGCTCAAGGGGCCGGACGGCCTACTCCTGCTCCTATTTCTTATGTTCACCCCCACTGTACACTCTCACACTGAGTGTCTGTCCCATTATTAAACATACACAGACCCTGACTGTATCTCTCACCCCCCACTGTACACTCTCACACTGAGTGTCTGTCCCATTATTAAACATACACAGACCCTGACTGTATCCCTCACCCCCCACTGTACACTCTCACACGGAGTGTCTGTCCCATTATTAAACATACACAGACCCTGACTGTATCCCTCACCCCCACTGTACACTCTCACACTGAGTGTCTGTCCCATTATTAAACATACACAGACCCTGACTGTATCTCTCACCCCCACTGTACACTCTCACACTGAGTGTCTGTCCCATTATTCAAAGTACACAGACCCTGACTGTATCTCTCACCCCCACTGTACACTCTCACACTGAGTGTCTGTCCCATTATTAAACATACACAGATCCTGACTGTATCTCTCACCCCCCACTGTACACTCTCACACTGAGTGTCTGTCCCATTATTAAACATACACAGACCCTGACTGTATCTCTCACCCCCCCACTGTACACTCTCACACGGAGTGTCTGTCCCATTATTAAACATACACAGACCCTGACTGTATCTCTCACCCCCCACTGTACACTCTCACACTGAGTGTCTGTCCCATTATTAAACATACACAGACACTGACTGTATCTCTCACCCCCCACTGTGCACCCTCACACTGAGTGTCTGTCCCATTATTAAACATAGACAGACACTGACTGTATCTCTCACCCCCCCACTGTACACTCTCACACTGAGTGTCTGTCCCATTATTAAAAGTACACAGATCCTGACTGTATCTCCCACGCGAGCTGCTTTTGTGTCCCATTAAAACATTTCTGGAATGTGAATCGAGCTGGAGATTTAGGGGGAAAAATTTGATAGGGGCCGTTTTAGGTCACGTGATGTGCTTTACCCCACGCCCAATGACCCCGGCGCAGGCAGGAAGCAAGTTTCAGCCCATCCCAGGACTTCCCTGCGATCAGCGTTCCATCCCAGGTCTTGCACCTGGAATCAATGCAATTCACACCTTCCACCACCAGGGGGAGCTCAATCTCTTAAACAGAGGATGGTCCTGAGAAACCTCTTAAAGGGAGCTGGTACCTGTAATTTGCTGAAAATAACAGTCTACTGTCTGCACTGAGTCTGAACAGAGATCAGACATCGCACACATAAAACTCAGGTGCAGGTCCTATCCCTATGTTTGCACACTGATGAGTTATGTTAAAACATTGAATATAGGTTGCGCACTACTAAATCCCACATCCTCCAATCTGCACACCAGACCTCACCAATCTGCCGATCTGAGTTGGTACCAGGCCTGTGAGAGTGCGTGCACCAAGGTTCTCTGCTGATGCACTAGAGACCCTGGGTGCAAGAGGTGGACAGAAAGAGGGACATCCTATACCTGCGGCGGGGGGCAAGAGACCCTCCAGACATATACTCAAAAGGCAGTGGGAGGCAGCGGGGGACGAAGTCAATGCCAGGAACACAGCATCATGAACATGGATGCAGTGCAGGAAGAAGTTCAATGCTTTGACATGAGTGGTCAAGGTGAGTGAGGTCAACTGTCAAGTGGTGTCTCCAACCAACTGCCCCACGCACTGCACCCCCATCACCCACATACCAACAAACTCTTTCCATCAGATGCTTCCTCTCACCCTTACACATTACCACTGTTTCAAGCCGCCCACCCACAACTCACAGGCCACACACACTGACAGCTAATCAACCATGATAGTCACATCACCTTGACACACGTCCCATTTTTTTGCAGGAGAATGTGGCGCATATCAAGAGGCAGCAAGTGGCCGTGGCATTCAGCCCCTCGAGCCTGTTCCACCATTCAGTGAGATCATGGTGGACCTGTGACCTAACTCCATATACCCGCCTTAGCCCCATATCCCATAATACCCTTGGTTCACAGAAATCTATCAATCTCAGATTTAACATTCACAAGTGAGCTAGCATCAACTGCCGTCTGTAGAAGACCGTTCCAAACATCTCCCACCCTTTGCGTGGAGAAGCATTTCCTAACTTCACTCCTGCACGTCCTGGCTTTAAATGTTAGGCTATGTCCCCGTGTCCTAGTATTGAAGTCTGGGAGACCTCCAAAAACAGTTGGAAATGTCTTGGCAGCCAGATGCAATAATCCAGCCACTAACCTGTAAATCCTGCATGGTCCCTTTAAATAGCGCCGGTGGGAGGTTCTCCAGGCACTCTAAGACACGTTCAGATGGTCGGGGTTAAGACTGTGCGTTGAGTTGAGCGTTAAGTCCCAAAATGGTGTCTATCACTTTAAATCAGTGTTGCACACTGATTGAAGCCATTTTCTCCCTACTTTACATGATTCCAGCGTTCGCTGTTCCAGCTGCCTACTAACTCCTATACTAAGATGGCGTCCGGTGCACGTCATGCTGGAAATGTGCATGCACATCCAAGACGCCATCTTGGATGTTGGAGAGGCCGTGTAGCACCGAAACAACGGGCGTTACACGGCCCAATTCAGGGCCCTTAATCTCCTATCTTTTTATTATAATCTGCGTGTTTCACATATTTCGAATGAAAGGCGTGTGTTCATTCCTGGAACCTGTGGTGAAGTTTCATTTTCACTGATCTCAGTCAGGTTCATTGGGAGTTCTGTGGATACTCAGCCTCAGGACAGTCCAGAGCAGCAAGTGGGGTTTATATAACACCTTGAATATATCAATCATCTCACCGTGCTTCACAGATGAGAAACAGACCCTGAACAATGATCCGATGATAGCAGGAGGATTCGGGGAGTGAATCGATGCTGTGCTTGTGAAGGAATTTGGGGACAAGGGGAACCTACTTTTAATAATCAATTGATGACTTTTTATAACAAACTTTTAACATTTTTAAATAATCATTTGAAAATACTTTGCAGTAAACAAAATGCTGAAAACCAGTCAGCTAAATCACGGATGATTGATTTCATCAAGGGAACATAACTTTGACAAATAAACCCTACACAATTAGTCACAAATAAGCGCATGGTGAAGACAGCAGATATGGTCAAGAGGGCCTACCTTCGAATGGTCCTTGCTTTTTTCTAATCTCTGTCCCTAATGGGACACAAATAAGCAAAAAGCTGAAAGCAGCAGCTGGCTCAAGGGCACCACCTTTAACCAGGACTTGAAATAACATCGGCTGAAGAGAAACAGCTGTCAGCTAAAATGTAACTAGTTTGATTAATATTAATAAGTAAGAGTTGAAACCAAGCAATCAAAAGAGCCTTGTCAACAAGAATGCTCACAGCAAGATGAAGTAATCGGAAAAAATAAATTCTGAGAGTTCAGCTCAAGTTTTCTGGATTCGCTTCGAAGGTCTGAAGCGTCTCTCGACTATCAGAGTGCGGTGACTCTATGGTCCTCTACTACTCGGGGATTTCAGATAAAAGCTACCTTGATAATTGATGGATATCCTGTCTAAATGCTTTTAAGAATTATAATTTTTACCTTTTAAAAAAACTGTTAATGTTGCGATTGACCAATCTCACCAGCTGTGGATTGCAAATTGTTTCAAAAATAAACCTCTGTCTAGTTTTTATATTGTCTCACATAGTCTCCTGTATCACTAACCCGTGAACCCCATCTCCATACACTCTTTTGGTGAAGAGGTACATTATTGAGGAGAAACCCCCGGACCCTCACAATATCCGGGATATTACAATCTGGCTGGAACTTGCTAAAATCACTCTCTGAAGGATGATAATATTCTCGGGTGATCTCTTTCCTTTGGGGAGAGCTAAACCAGACCTTCAGACCCAGTCGATGTCTTTAGGATCTGGCCACCTTGACCTTAAGTTGAGAGTGAACGCCTGATCTGGGATACTCCCAAAGGGGCTAGGATTGTAAAATCACCACATGCTTGAACTGATAGGTTTGGATTGACCTTGTCAAGGCTGGAGAGGGGTATCAGGGCAACAACAACTTGCATTTATATAGCACCTTTAACATAGTAAAACGTCCCAAGGCGCTTCACAATAGCGTTATTAGACAAAATTTAACACCGATCCACATAAGGTGATATTGGGACAGGTGACCAAAAGCTTGGTCAAAGAGGGAGGTTTTAAGGAGCGTCTTAAAGGAGGAGAAAGAGGTAGAGAGACAGAGAGGTTTAGGGAGGGAATTCCAGAGCTTAGGGTCGAGGCAGCTGAAGGCACGGCCGCCAATGGTGGAGCGATGAAAATCGGGGCTGCACAAGAGGCAAGAATTGGAGGAGTGCAGAGATCTTGGAGGGTTTGTAGGACTGGAGGAGGTTACAGAGATAGGGAGAGGTGAGGCCATGGAGGGATTTGAAAACAAGGATGAGAATTTTAAAATTGAGGTGTTCCTGGACCGGGAGCCAATGTAGGTCATGTAGACAGGGTGAACGGGACTTGGTGCGAGTTAGGGTACGGGAAGCAGAGCTTTGGATGAGCTCAAGTTTATGGAGGGTAGAAGGTGGGAGGCCGGCCAGGAGAGCATTGCAATAACAAAGGCATGGATGAGGGTTTCAGCAGCAGATGAGCTGAGGGAGGGGCGGAGACGGGCGATGTTACGGAGGGGGAAGTAGGCGGTCTTGGTGATGGAGCGGATATGGGGTCGGAAGCTCATCTCAGGGTCAAATAGGACCCCAAGGTTGTGAACAGTCTGGTTCAGCCTCAGACAGTGGCCAGGGAGAGGGATGGAGTCGGGGGTCGAGGGAACGGAGTTTGTGGTGGGGACCGAAGACAATGACTTCAGTCTCCCCAATATTTAATTGGAGGAAATTTTTGCTCATCCAGTACAGAATGTCGGACAAACAATGTGACCAATGAGAGAGAGTGGAGGGGTCGAGGGAGGTGGTGGTGAGGTCGAGCTGGGGGTCGTCAGTGTACATGTGGAACCTGATGTTGTGTTTTAGGATGATGTCACCGAGGGGCAGCGTGTAGATGAGAAATAGGAGGGGACGAAGGATCGATCCTTGGGGGACTCCAGAGGTAACGGTGCGGGAGTGGGAAGAGAAGCCATTGCAGGTGATTCTCTGGCTACGACTGGATGGATAAGAATGGAACCAGGTGAGCGCAGTCCCACCCAGCTGGACGATGGAGGAGAGGTGTTGGAGGAGGATGGTGTGGTCAACGGCTGCAGACAGGTGGAGAAGGATGAGGAGGGATCGTTTACCACGGTCACAGTCACAGAGGATGTCATTTGTGACTTCGATCAGGGCCGTTTCAGGACTGTGGGAGGGTCAGAAACCTGATTGGAGGGATTCAAACATGGAGTTGTGGGAAAGATGGGCACGGATTTGGGAGGCGACAAAACGTTCAAGGACTTTGGAGAGGAAAGGGAGGGTGGAGATGGGGCGGGAGTTTGTAAGGACGGGGGGGGTCAAGGGTGGTTTTTTGAGGAGGAGGGTAGTTGAGCAGATTTGAAGGGGAGGGGGAGTACCTGAGGAGCGGGAACCATTAACAATATCAGCTAACATGGGGGCCAGGAAGGGAAGTTGGGTGGTCAGCAGTTTAGTGGGAATAGGGTCGAGGGAGCAGGAGGTGGGTCTCATGGTCAAGATGAGCTCAGAGAGGGCATGAGGGGAGATAGGAGAGAAACTGGAGAAAGATGTGAGTTCAGGGCTAGGGCAGGGGGGAACTGGAGGGAAAGTTTGGCTCGGTGGGCGAGGGGGAAGGGAGGGAAACGGCAGAGGCAGCTGAACGATGGTCTCAATCTTAGTGACAAAGAAGTCCATGAGCTCCTTGCACTTGTTGTTGGAGGTGAGGGTGGAGGGGGCAGGGGAGAGGGGTTTAAGAGGACGGTTTGTAGTGAAGAGAAGCCGGGGATTATCTTTCCATTCCAGGATGATCCTGGAATAGTGAGCAGTTTGGGCAGAGGAGAGCAGGACCCGATAGTGCTTTATGTGGTCCAGGCAGATCTGGCGATGAATGGCTAAACCAGTTGTCCACCATAAACATTCAAGTCTGCGTCCCTTGGACTTAAGGGAGTGGAGATGAGGGCCGTACCAGGGGGAACGACCAGGGTGAGAGAGAGAGTAATGGTTTTAATGGGGACAAGAGCATCAAAGGTGGCGGTGAGGGTGTGATTGGGCAGTTCGGTCGCTGCAGAAATGTCGTGGTGAATGGAGGGCCAAAGGCTGGAGAGTGGGGAATTTGAAAGTGCCATTGTAAGTAACTTGGGGGAGAGTTTTTTTCCAGGGGCGAACACAGAAGGAAGTGGAGTTGGGAGGGGGAAGGGGGATGTGGGTGGAGAGAGATACAATGAAATGATCAGTGATGGCCTTTTCCGCGATTGAAACAATGGGTGTAAAGAGGCCACGTGAGATAGCAAGGTCGAGGGATGGTCGTGAATATGGGTAGGGGAGTTTATATGGAGGGAGAGATTAAGGGGGGATAGGAGGGCAGTGAACTCAGAGGAGAGAGAGGGAATGAGGGGTTACGGGGAGCGGGCAGGAAAATGGACATGAATTTAGATTTGAGGTAAGGATCAAATCAGCCATGATCTTATTGAATGGCAGGGCAGGCTCGAGGGGCCGATTGGCCGACTCCTGCTCCTAATTCTTATGTTCTTATGATGAGTTGAGATGGAGGTTGAAATCACCGAGGATGAGAAGTTGCTCGATGCAGAGGCTGAGGGAGGAAAGCAGTGAAGATATCTCGGTGAGACACTTGGTGTGGTATTTGGGTGGGCGGTGGAGAATGAGGAATTTAAAGGAGAGGTGAGAGGGCAGTAAAAGGTTGTACCAGGCAGGCTCCGACATTAGCACAATGAGTAAATGTACCACATGGCACGGGAACTGAGCCTAACAAACAAGGAAGATCCAATCATCAGTCCTGGGTCTGGCCTGAATCACTTCATCCAGACCAGGTCTGGTTGGTGCAATTGGTCCAGCACTGGATCAGCCAGGTTCCGGCAGGAAATATGACGATGGAGGTGTGGTGGAGCCAGGAGCAGGTTCGAATGTGATGGCTCATCACCGTAGAACTGTTCCCCATCACCGTCTACAGGAGAGAGAGAATTACAGAGAGTTGCTCATCACTGTGGAACTGTTCCCCCATCACCATCTACAGAGAGAGAGAGAGAGAATTACAGAGAGCTGCTCCTCACTGTGGAACTGTTCCCCATCACCATCCACAGAGAGAGAGGGAGAATTACAGAGAGCTGCCCATCACTGTGGAACTGTTCCCCCATCACCATCCACAGAGAGAGAGAGAGAATTACAGAGAGCTGCACATCACTGTGGAACTGTTCCCCCATCACCATCTACAGGAGAGGGAGAATTACAGAGAGCTGCCCATCATTGTGGAACTGTTCCCCCATCACCATCTACAGAGAGAGAGAGAGAGAATTACAGAGAGCTGCCCATCACTGTGGAACTGTTCCCCCATCACCATCTACAGGAGAGAGAGAGAGAATTACAGAGAGCTGCCCATCACTGTGGAACTGTTCCCCCATCACCATCTACAGGAGAGAGAGAGAGAATTACAGAGAGCTGCCCATCACTGTGGAACTGTTCCCCCATCACCATCTACAGGAGAGGGAGAATTACAGAGAGCTGCCCATCACTGTGGAACTGTTCCCCCATCACCATCTACAGGAGAGAGAGAGAGAATTACAGAGAGCTGCCCATCAGTGAGGAACTGTTCCCCCATCACCATCTACAGAGAGAGAGAGAGAGAATTACAGAGAGCTGCCCATCACTGTGGAACTGTTCCCCCATCACCATCTACAGGAGAGGGAGAATTACAGAGAGCTGCCCATCACTGTGGAACTGTTCCCCCATCACCATCTACAGGAGAGAGAGAGAGAATTACAGAGAGCTGCCCATCAGTGAGGAACTGTTCCCCCATCACCATCTACAGAGAGAGAGAGATTCACAGAGAGCTGCCCATCACTGTGGAACTGTTCCCCCATCACCATCTACAGGAGAGAGAGAGAGAATTACAGAGAGCTGCCCATCACTGTGGAACTGTTCCCCCATCACCATCTACAGAGAGAGAGAGAGAGAATTACAGAGAGCTGCTCCTCACTGTGGAACTGTTCCTCCATCACCGTCTACAGGAGAGAGAGAATTACAGAGAGCTGCCCATCACTGTGGAACTGTTCCCCCATCACCATCTACAAGAGAGAGAGAGAGAATTACAGAGAGCTGCCCATCACTGTGGAACTGTTCCCCCATCACCATCTACAGAGAGAGAGAGAGAGAATTACAGAGAGCTGCTCCTCACTGTGGAACTGTTCCCCCATCACCATCTACAGGAGAGAGAGACAGAATTACAGAGAGCTGCCCATCACTGTGGAACTGTTCCCCCATCACCATCCACAGAGAGAGAGAGAGAGAATTACAGAGAGCTGCCCATCACTGTGGAACTGTTCCCCCATCACCATCTACAGGAGAGAGAGAGAGAATTACAGAGAGCTGCTCCTCACTGTGGAACTGTTCCCCCATCACCATCTACAGAGAGAGAGAGCGAATTACAGAGAGCTGCCCATCACTGTGGAACTGTTCCCCCATCACCATCTACAGAGAGAGAGAGCGAATTACAGAGAGCTGGCCATCACTGTGGAACTGTTCCCCCATCACCATCGACAGGAGAGAGAGAATTACAGAGAGCTGCCCATCACTGTGGAACTGTTCCCCCATCACCATCTACAGAGAGAGAGAGAGAATTACAGAGAGCTGCTCCTCACTGTGGAACTGTTCCCCCATCACCATCCACAGGAGAGAGAGAGAGATTGACAGAGAGCTGCCCATCACTGTGGAACTGTTCCTCCATCACCATCGACAGGAGAGGGAGAGAATTACAGAGAGCTGCTCCTCACTGTGGAACTGTTCCCCCATCACCATCTACAGGAGAGAGAGAGAGATTGACAGAGAGCTGCCCATCACTGTGGAACTGTTCCCCCATCACCATCTACAGAGAGAGAGAGAGAATTACAGAGAGCTGCCCATCACTGTGGAACTGTTCCCCCATCACCATCTACAGGAGAGAGAGAGAGAATGACAGAGAGCTGCTCCTCACTCTGGAACTGTTCCTCCATCACCATCTACAGGAGTGAGAGAGAGAATTACAGAGAGCTGCCCATCACTGTGGAACTGTTCCCCCATCACCATCTCAAGGAGAGAGAGAGAGAATTACAGAGAGCTGCCCATCACTGTGGAACTGTTCCCCATTCACCATCTACAGAGAGAGAGAGAGAATTACAGAGAGCTGCCCATCACTGTGGAACTGTTCCCCAATCACCATCTACAGAGAGAGAGGGAGAATTACAGAGAGCTGCTCCTCACTGTGGAACTATTCCCCATCACCATCTACAGAGAGAGAGAGAGAATTACAGAGAGCTGCCCATCAGTGAGGAACTGTTCCCCCATCACCATCTACAGAGAGAGAGAGAGAGAATTACAGAGAGCTGCCCATCACTGTGGAACTGTTCCCCCATCACCATCTACAGGAGAGGGAGAATTACAGAGAGCTGCCCATCACTGTGGAACTGTTCCCCCATCACCATCTACAGGAGAGAGAGAGAGAATTACAGAGAGCTGCCCATCAGTGAGGAACTGTTCCCCCATCACCATCTACAGAGAGAGAGAGATTCACAGAGAGCTGCCCATCACTGTGGAACTGTTCCCCCATCACCATCTACAGGAGAGAGAGAGAGAATTACAGAGAGCTGCCCATCACTGTGGAACTGTTCCCCCATCACCATCTACAAGAGAGAGAGAGAGAATTACAGAGAGCTGCCCATCACTGTGGAACTGTTCCCCCATCACCATCTACAGAGAGAGAGAGAGAGAATTACAGAGAGCTGCTCCTCACTGTGGAACTGTTCCCCCATCACCATCTACAGGAGAGAGAGACAGAATTACAGAGAGCTGCCCATCACTGTGGAACTGTTCCCCCATCACCATCCACAGAGAGAGAGAGAGAGAATTACAGAGAGCTGCCCATCACTGTGGAACTGTTCCCCCATCACCATCTACAGGAGAGAGAGAGAGAATTACAGAGAGCTGCTCCTCACTGTGGAACTGTTCCCCCATCACCATCTACAGAGAGAGAGAGCGAATTACAGAGAGCTGCCCATCACTGTGGAACTGTTCCCCCATCACCATCTACAGAGAGAGAGAGCGAATTACAGAGAGCTGGCCATCACTGTGGAACTGTTCCCCCATCACCATCGACAGGAGAGAGAGAATTACAGAGAGCTGCCCATCACTGTGGAACTGTTCCCCCATCACCATCTACAGAGAGAGAGAGAGAATTACAGAGAGCTGCTCCTCACTGTGGAACTGTTCCCCCATCACCATCCACAGGAGAGAGAGAGAGATTGACAGAGAGCTGCCCATCACTGTGGAACTGTTCCTCCATCACCATCGACAGGAGAGGGAGAGAATTACAGAGAGCTGCTCCTCACTGTGGAACTGTTCCCCCATCACCATCTACAGGAGAGAGAGAGAGATTGACAGAGAGCTGCCCATCACTGTGGAACTGTTCCCCCATCACCATCTACAGAGAGAGAGAGAGAATTACAGAGAGCTGCCCATCACTGTGGAACTGTTCCCCCATCACCATCTACAGGAGAGAGAGAGAGAATGACAGAGAGCTGCTCCTCACTCTGGAACTGTTCCTCCATCACCATCTACAGGAGTGAGAGAGAGAATTACAGAGAGCTGCCCATCACTGTGGAACTGTTCCCCCATCACCATCTCAAGGAGAGAGAGAGAGAATTACAGAGAGCTGCCCATCACTGTGGAACTGTTCCCCATTCACCATCTACAGAGAGAGAGAGAGAATTACAGAGAGCTGCCCATCACTGTGGAACTGTTCCCCATTCACCATCTACAGAGAGAGAGGGAGAATTACAGAGAGCTGCTCCTCACTGTGGAACTGTTCCCCATCACCATCTACAGAGAGAGAGAGAGAATTACAGAGAGCTGCCCATCACTGTGGAACTGTTCCCCCATCACCATCCAAAGAGAGAGAGAGAGAATTACAGAGAGCTGCCCATCACTGTGGAACTGTTCCCCCATCACCATCCACAGAGAGAGAGAGAGAATTACAGAGAGCTGCTTCTCACTGTGGAACTGTTCCCCCATCACCATCTACAGAGAGAGAGAGAGAATTACAGAGAGCTGCCCATCACTGTGGAACTGTTCCCCCATCACCATCTACAGGAGAGAGAGAGAGAATTACAGAGAGCTGCTCCTCACTGTGGAACTGTTCCCCCATCACCATCTACAGAGAGAGAGAGAGAATTACAGAGAGCTGCTCCTCACTGTGGAACTGTTCCCCCATCACCATCCACAGAGAGAGAGAGAGAATTACAGAGAGCTGCCCATCACTGTGGAACTGTTCCCCCATCACCATCTACAGGAGAGAGAGAGAGAATTACAGAGAGCTGCACATCACTGTGGAACTGTTCCCCCATCACCATCCACAGGAGAGAGAGAGAGAATTACAGAGAGCTGCCCATCACTGTGGAACTGTTCCCCATTCACCATCTACAGGAGAGAGAGAATTACAGAGAGCTGCCCATCACTGTGGAAATGTTCCCCATTCACCATCTGCAGGAGAGAGAGAGAGAATTCCAGAGAGCTGCTCCTCACTGTGGAAATGTTCCCCCATCACCATCTGCAGGAGAGAGAGAATTACAGAGAGCTGCTCCTCACTGTGGAACTGTTCCCCCATCACCATCTACAGGAGAGAGAGAATTACAGAGATCTGCCCATCACTGTGGAACTGTTCCCCCATCACCATCTACAGAGAGAGAGAGAGAGAATTACAGAGAGCTGCTCCTCACTGTGGAACTGTTCCCCCATCACCATCTGCAGAGTGAGAGAGAGAGAATTACAGAGAGCTGCTCCTCACTGTGGAACTGTTCCCCCATCACCATCTGCAGAGAGAGAGAGAGAGAGAATTACAGAGAGCTGCCCATCACTGTGGAACAGTTCCCCCATCACCATCTACAGGAGAGGGAGAATTACAGAGAGCTGCCCATCACTGTGGAACTGTTCCCCCATCACCATCGACAGAGAGAGAGAGAGAGAATTACAGAGAGCTGCCCATCACTGTGGAACTGTTCCCCCATCACCATCTACAGGAGAGAGAGAGAGAATTACAGAGAGCTGCTCCTCACTGTGGAACTGTTCCCCCATCACCATCTACAGAGAGAGAGAGAGAATTACAGAGAGCTGCCCATCACTGTGGAACTGTTCCCCCATCACCATCTACAAGAGAGAGAGAATTACAGAGAGCTGCTCCTCACTGTGGAACTGTTCCCCCATCACCATCTACAAGAGAGAGAGAATGACAGAGAGCTGCCCATCACTGTGGAACTGTTCCCCCATCACCATCTACAGGAGAGGGAGAATTACAGAGAGCTGCCCATCACTGTGGAAATGGTCCCCCATCACCATCTACAGAGAGAGAGAGAGAGAATTACAGAGAGCTGCCCATCACTGTGGAACTGTTCCCCCATCACCATCTACAGAGAGAGAGAGAGAATTACAGAGAGCTGCTCCTCACTGTGGAACTGTTCCCCCATCACCATCGACAGGAGAGAGAGAGAGAATTACAGAGAGCTGCCCATCACTGTGGAACTGTTCCCCCATCACCATCCACAGAGAGAGAGAGAGAGAATTACAGAGAGCTGCCCATCACTGTGGAACTGTTCCCCCTTCACCATCTACAAGAGAGAGAGAATTACAGAGAGCTGCTCCTCACTATGGAACTGTTCCCCCATCACCATCTACAAGAGAGAGAGAATTACAGAGAGCTGCCCATCACTGTGGAACTGTTCCCCCATCACCATCCACAGAGAGAGAGAGAGAGAATTACAGAGAGCTGCCCATCATTGTGGATCTGTTCCCCCATCACCATCTACAGGAGAGAGAGAGAGAATTACAGAGAGCTGCCCATCACTGTGGATCTGTTCCCCCATCACGATCTACAGGAGAGAGAGAGAGAATTACAGAGAGCTGCCCATCACTGTGGAACTGTTCCCCCATCACCATCTACAAGAGAGTGAGAATTACAGAGAGCTGCTCCTCACTGTGGAACTGTTCCCCCATCACCATCTACAGAGAGAGAGAGAGAGAATTACAGAGAGCTGCTCCTCACTGTGGAACTGTTCCCCCATCACCATCTACAGGAGAGAGAGAGAATTACAGAGAGCTGCCCATCACTGTGGAACTGTTCCCCCATCACCATCTACAGGAGAGTGAGAATTACAGAGAGCTGCTCCTCACTGTGGAACTGTTCCCCCATCACCATCTACAGAGAGAGAGAGAGAGAATTACAGAGAGCTGCTCCTCACTGTGGAACTGTTCCCCCATCACCATCTACAGGAGAGAGAGAGAGAATTACAGAGAGCTGCCCATCACTGTGGAACTGTTCCCCCATCACCATCTACAGGAGAGAGAGAGAGAATTACAGAGAGCTGCTCCTCACTGTGGAACTGTTCCCCCATCACCATCTACAGAGAGAGAGAGAGAATTACAGAGAGCTGCCCATCACTGAGGAACTGTTCCCCCATCACCATCTACAAGAGAGAGAGAATTACAGAGAGCTGCTCCTCACTGTGGAACTGTTCCCCCTTCACCATCTACAGGAGAGGGAGAATTACAGAGAGCTGCCCATCACTGTGGAAATGGTCCCCCATCACCATCTACAGAGCGAGATAGAGAATTACAGAGAGCTGCCCATCACTGTGGAACTGTTCCCCCATCACCATCTACAGAGAGAGAGAGAGAATTACAGAGAGCTGCCCATCACTGTGGAACTGTTCCCCCATCACCATCTACAGGAGAGAGAGAGAGAATTACAGAGAGCTGCACATCACTGTGGAACTGTTCCCCCATCACCATCCACAGGAGAGAGAGAGAGAATTACAGAGAGCTGCCCATCACTGTGGAACTGTTCCCCATTCACCATCTACAGGAGAGAGAGAATTACAGAGAGCTGCCCATCACTGTGGAAATGTTCCCCATTCACCATCTGCAGGAGAGAGAGAGAGAATTACAGAGAGCTGCTCCTCACTGTGGAAATGTTCCCCCATCACCATCTGCAGGAGAGAGAGAATTACAGAGAGCTGCTCCTCACTGTGGAACTGTTCCCCCATCACCATCTACAGGAGAGAGACAATTACAGAGATCTGCCCATCACTGTGGAACTGTTCCCCCATCACCATCTACAGAGAGAGAGAGAGAGAATTACAGAGAGCTGCTCCTCACTGTGGAACTGTTCCCCCATCACCATCTGCAGAGAGAGAGAGAGAGAGAATTACAGAGAGCAGCCCATCACTGTGGAACAGTTCCCCCATCACCATCTACAGGAGAGGGAGAATTGCAGAGAGCTGCCCATCACTGTGGAACTGTTCCCCCATCACCATCTACAGAGAGAGAGAGAGAGAATTACAGAGAGCTGCCCATCACTGTGGAACTGTTCCCCCATCACCATCTACAGGAGAGAGAGAGAGAATTACAGAGAGCTGCTCCTCACTGTGGAACTGTTCCCCCATCACCATCTACAGAGAGAGAGAGAGAATTACAGAGAGCTGCCCATCACTGTGGAACTGTTCCCCCATCACCATCTACAAGAGAGAGAGAATTACAGAGAGCTGCTCCTCACTGTGGAACTGTTCCCCCATCACCATCTACAAGAGAGAGAGAATGACAGAGAGCTGCCCATCACTGTGGAACTGTTCCCCCATCACCATCTACAGGAGAGGGAGAATTACAGAGAGCTGCCCATCACTGTGGAAATGGTCCCCCATCACCATCTACAGAGAGAGAGAGAGAGAATTACAGAGAGCTGCTCCTCACTGTGGAACTGTTCCCCCATCACCATCGACAGGAGAGAGAGAGAGAATTACAAAGAGCTGCCCATCACTGTGGAACTGTTCCCCCATCACCATCTACAGGAGAGAGAGAGAGAATTACAGAGAGCTGCTCCTCACTGTGGAACTGTTCCCCCATCACCATCTACAGAGAGAGAGAGAGAATTACAGAGAGCTGCCCATCACTGTGGAACTGTTCCCCCTTCACCATCTACAGGAGAGGGAGAATTACAGAGAGCTGCCCATCACTGTGGAAATGGTCCCCCATCACCATCTACAGAGCGAGATAGAGAATTACAGAGAGCTGCCCATCACTGTGGAACTGTTCCCCCATCACCATCTACAGAGAGAGAGAGAGAATTACAGAGAGCTGCTCCTCACTGTGTAACTGTTCCCCCATCACCATCGACAGGAGAGAGAGAGAGAATTACAGAGAGCTGCCCATCACTGTGGAACTGTTCCCCCATCACCATCCACAGAGAGAGAGAGAGAATTACAGTGAGCTGCCCATCACTGTGGAACTGTTCCCCCTTCACCATCTACAAGAGAGAGAGAGAATTACAGAGAGCTGCCCATCACTGTGGAACTGTTCCCCCATCACCATCTGCAGAGAGAGAGAGAGAATTACAGAGAGCTGCTCCTCACTGTGGAACTGTTCCCCCATCACCATCTACAGGAGAGAGAGAGAGAATTACAGACAGCTGCTCCTCACTGTGGAACTGTTCCCCCATCACCATCTACAGAGAGAGAGAGAGAATTACAGAGAGCTGCCCATCACTGTGGAACTGTTCCCCCATCACCATCTACAAGAGAGAGAGAATTACAGAGAGCTGCTCCTCACTGTGGAACTGTTCCCCCATCACCATCTACAAGAGAGAGAGAATGACAGAGAGCTGCCCATCACTGTGGAACTGTTCCCCCATCACCATCTACAGGAGAGGGAGAATTACAGAGAGCTGCCCATCACTGTGGAAATGGTCCCCCATCACCATCTACAGAGAGAGAGAGAGAGAATTACAGAGAGCTGCTCCTCACTGTGGAACTGTTCCCCCATCACCATCGACAGGAGAGAGAGAGAGAATTACAAAGAGCTGCCCATCACTGTGGAACTGTTCCCCCATCACCATCTACAGGAGAGAGAGAGAGAATTACAGAGAGCTGCTCCTCACTGTGGAACTGTTCCCCCATCACCATCTACAGAGAGAGAGAGAGAATTACAGAGAGCTGCCCATCACTGTGGAACTGTTCCCCCTTCACCATCTACAGGAGAGGGAGAATTACAGAGAGCTGCCCATCACTGTGGAAATGGTCCCCCATCACCATCTACAGAGCGAGATAGAGAATTACAGAGAGCTGCCCATCACTGTGGAACTGTTCCCCCATCACCATCTACAGAGAGAGAGAGAGAATTACAGAGAGCTGCTCCTCACTGTGTAACTGTTCCCCCATCACCATCGACAGGAGAGAGAGAGAGAATTACAGAGAGCTGCCCATCACTGTGGAACTGTTCCCCCATCACCATCCACAGAGAGAGAGAGAGAATTACAGTGAGCTGCCCATCACTGTGGAACTGTTCCCCCTTCACCATCTACAAGAGAGAGAGAGAATTACAGAGAGCTGCCCATCACTGTGGAACTGTTCCCCCATCACCATCTGCAGAGAGAGAGAGAGAATTACAGAGAGCTGCTCCTCACTGTGGAACTGTTCCCCCATCACCATCTACAGGAGAGAGAGAGAGAATTACAGACAGCTGCTCCTCACTGTGGAACTGTTCCCCCATCACCATCTACAGAGAGAGAGAGAGAATTACAGAGAGCTGCCCATCACTGTGGAACTGTTCCCCCATCACCATCTACAAGAGAGAGAGAATTACAGAGAGCTGCTCCTCACTGTGGATCTGTTCCCCCATCACCATCGACAGGAGAGAGAGAGAGAATTACAGAGAGCTGCCCATCACTGTGGAACTGTTCCCCCATCACCATCCACAGAGAGAGAGAGAGAATTACAGTGAGCTGCCCATCACTGTGGAACTGTACCCCCATCACCATCAACAGAGAGAGAGAGAGAATCACAGAGAGCTGCACATCACTGTGGAACTGTTCCCCCTTCACCATCTACAAGAGAGAGAGAGAATTACAGAGAGCTGCCCATCACTGTGGAACTGTTCCCCCATCACCATCTACAGAGAGAGAGAGAGAATTACAAAGAGCTGCTCCTCACTGTGGAACTGTTCCCCCATCACCATCTACAAGAGAGAGAGAATTACAAAGAGCTGCTCCTCACTGTGGAACTGTTCCCCCATCACCATCTACAAGAGAGAGAGAATTACAGAGAGCTGCCCATCACTGTGGAACTGTTCCCCCATCACCATCCACAGAGAGAGAGAGAGAGAATTACAGAGAGCTGCCCATCACTGTGGATCTGTTCCCCCATCACCATCTACAGGAGAGATAGAGAGAATTACAGAGAGCTGCTCCTCACTGTGGAACTGTTCCCCCATCACCATCTACAGAGAGAGAGAGAGAATTACAGAGATTTGCCCATCACTGTGGAACTGTTCCCCCATCACCATCGACAGAGAGAGAGAGAGAATTACAGAGAGCTGCCCATCACTGTGGAACTGTTCCCCCATCACCATCTACAGAGAGAGAGAGAGAATTACAGAGAGCTGCCCATCACTGTGGAACTGTTCCCCCATCACCATCTACAGGAGAGAGAGAGAGAATTGCAGAGATCTGCCCATCACTGTGGAACTGTACCCCCATCACCATCTACAGAGAGAGAGAGAGAATTACAGAGAGCTGCTACTCACTGTGGAAATGTTCCCCCATCACCATCGACAGAGAGAGAGAGAGAGAGAGAATTGCAGAGATCTGCCCATCACTGTGGAACTGTTCCCCCATCACCATCGACAGGAGAGACAGAGAATTGCAGAGAGCTGCTCCTCACTGTGGAAATGTTCCCCCATCACCGTCTACAGGAGAGAGAGAGAATTACAGAGAGCTGCTCCTCACTGTGGAACTGTTCCCCCATCACCATCGACAGGAGAGAGAGAGAGAATTACAGAGAGCTGCCCATCACTGTGGAAATGTTCCCCCATCACCATCTACAGGAGAGGGAGAATTACAGAGAACTGCCCATCACTGTGGAACTGTTCCCCCATCACCATCCACAGGAGAGAGAGAGAGATTTACAGAGAGCTGCCCATCACTGTGGAACTGTTCCCCCATCACCATCTCCAGGAGAGAGGGTAAGAATTACAGAGAGCTGCCCATCACTGTGGAACTGTTCCCCCATCACCATCCACAGAGAGAGAGAGAGAGAGAATTACAGAGAGCTTCCCATCACTGTGGAACTGTTACCCCATCACCATCTACAGGAGAGAGAGAATTACAGAGAGCTGCCCATCACTGTGGAACTGTTCCCCCATCACCATCTACAGGAGAGGGAGAATTACAGAGAGCTGCCCATCACTGTGGAACTGTTCCCCCATCACCATCCACAGGAGAGAGACAGAGATTTACAGAGAGCTGCCCATCACTGTGGAACTGTTCCCCCATCACCATCTACAGAGAGAGAGAGAGAATTACAGAGAGCTGCCCATCACTGTGGAACTGTTCCCCCATCACCATCTACAGGAGAGAGAGAGAGAATTACAGAGAGCTGCTCCTCACTGTGGAACTGTTCCCCCATCACCATCTACAGGAGAGAGAGAGAGAATTACAGAGAGCTGCCCATCACTGTGGAACTGTTCCCCCATCACCATCCACAGGAGAGAGAGAGAGAATTACAGAGAGCTGCCCATCACTGTGGAACTGTTCCCCCATCACCATCTACAGGAGAGAGAGAGAGAATTACAGAGAGCTGCCCATCACTGTGGAACTGTTCCCCCATCACCATCGACAGAGAGAGAGAGAATTACAGAGAGCTGCGCCTCACTGTGGACCTGTTCCCCCATCACCATCGACAGGAGAGAGAGAGAGAATTACAGAGAGTTGCCCATCACTGTGGAACTGTTCCCCCATCACCATCCACAGAGAGAGAGAGAGAATTACAGTGAGCTGCCCATCACTGTGGAACTGTTCCCCATTCACCATCTACAGAGAGAGAGAGAATTACAGAGAGCTGCCCATCACTGTGGAACTGTTCCCCCTTCACCATCTACAAGAGAGAGAGAATTCCAGAGAGCTGCTCCTCACTGTGGAACTGTTCCCCCATCACCATCTACAGAGAGAGAGAGAGAATTACAGAGAGCTGCCCATCACTGTGGAACTGTTCCCCCATCACCATCTACAAGAGAGTGAGAATTACAGAGAGCTGCTCCTCACTGTGGAACTGTTCCCCCATCACCATCGACAGAGAGAGAGAGAGAGAATTACAGAGAGCTGCTCCTCACTGTGGAACTGTTCCCCCATCACCATCTACAGAGAGAGAGAGAGAGAATTACAGAGATTTGCCCATCACTGTGGAACTGTTCCCCCATCACCATCCACAGGAGAGAGAGAGAGAATTACAGAGAGCTGCCCATCACTGTGGAACTGTTCCCCCATCACCATCGACAAGAGAGAGAGAGAGAATTACAGAGAGCTGCCCATCACTGTGGAACTGTTCCCCCATCACCATCTACAGAGAGAGAGAGAGAAAATTACAGAGAGCTGCCCATCACTGTGGAACTGTTCCCCCATCACCATCTACAGGAGAGAGAGAGAGAATTACAGAGAGCTGCTCCTCACTGTGGAAATGTTCCCCCATCACCATCTACAGGAGAGAGAGAATTACAGAGAGCTGCCCATCACTGTGGAACTGTTCCCCCATCACCATCTACAGAGAGAGAGAGAGAATTACAGAGAGCTGCCCATCACTGTGGAACTGTTCCCCCATCACCATCTACAGAGAGAGAGAGAGAATTACAGAGAGCTGCCCATCACTGTGGAACTGTTCCCCCATCACCATCTACAGAGAGAGAGAGAGAATTACAGAGAGCTGCTCCTCACTCTGGATATGTTCCCCCATCACCGTCTACAGGAGAGAGAGAATTACAGAGAGCTGCCCATCACTGTGGAACTGTTCCCCCATCACCATCTACAGGAGAGAGAGAGAGAATTACAGAGAGCTGCTCCTCACTCTGGAACTGTACCCCCATCACCATCTACAGAGAGAGAGAGAGAATTACAGAGAGCTGCCCATCACTGTGGAACTGTTCCCCCATCACCATCTACAGGAGAGGGAGAATTACAGAGAGCTGCCCATCACTGTGGAACTGTTCCCCCATCACCATCCACAGGAGAGAGAGAGAGATTTACAGAGAGCTGCTCCTCACTCTGGAACTGTTCCCCCATCACTATCTACAGAGAGAGAGAGAGAATTACAGAGAGCTGCCCATCACTGTGGAACTGTTCCCCCATCACCATCTACAGGAGAGGGAGAATTACAGAGAGCTGCCCATCACTGTGGAACTGTTCCCCCATCACCATCTACAGGAGAGGGAGAATTACAGAGAGCTGCCCATCACTGTGGAACTGTTCCCCCATCACCATCTACAGAGAGAGAGAGAGAATTACAGAGAGCTGCTCCTCACTGTGGAACTGTTCCCCCATCACCATCCACAGAGAGAGAGAGAGAATTACAGAGAGCTGCTCCTCACTGTGGAACTGTTCCCCCATCACCATCCACAGAGAGAGAGAGAGAATTACAGAGAGCTGCTCCTCACTGTGGAAATGTTCCCCCATCACCATCTACAGGAGAGAGAGAATTACAGAGAGCTGCCCATCACTGTGGAACTGTTCCCCCATCACCATCTACAGGAGAGGGAGAATTACAGAGAGCTGCCCATCACTGTGGAACTGTTCCCCCATCACCATCCACAGGAGAGAGAGAGAGAATTACAGAGAGCTGCCCATCACTGTGGAACTGTTCCCCCATCACCATCTGCAGAGAGAGAGGGAGAGAATTACAGAGAGCTGCCCATCACTGTGGAACTGTTCCCCCATCACCATCTACAGAGAGAGAGAGAGAATTACAGAGAGCTGCTCCTCACTGTGGAACTGTTCCCCCATCACCATCTAAAGGAGAGAGAGAATTACAGAGATTTGCCCATCACTGTGGAACTGTTCCCCCATCACCATCTAAAGGAGAGAGAGAGAGAATTACAGAGAGCTGCCCATCACTGTGTAACTGTTCCCCCATCACCATCTGCAGGAGAGAGAGAGAGAATTACAGAGAGCTGCCCATCACTGTGGAACTGTTCCCCCATCACCATCTAAAGGAGAGAGAGAGAGAATTACAGAGAGCTGCCCATCACTGTGGAACTGTTCCCCCATCAACATCTGCAGGAGAGAGAGAGAGAATTACAGAGAGCTGCCCATCACTGTGGAACTGTTCCCCCTTCACCATCTACAAGAGAGAGAGAATTACAGAGAGCTGCTCCTCACTGTGGAACTGTTCCCCCATCACCATCCACAGGAGAGAGAGAGAGAATTACAGAGAGCTGCCCATCACTGTGGAACTGTTCCCCCATCAACATCTGCAGGAGAGAGAGAGAGAATTACAGAGAGCTGCCCATCACTGTGGAACTGTTCCCCCATCACCATCTACAAGAGAGAGAGAGAGAATTACAGAGAGCTGCCCATCACTGTGGAACTGTTCCCCCTTCACCATCTACAAGAGAGAGAGAATTACAGAGAGCTGCTCCTCACTGTGGAAATGTTCCCCCATCATCATCGACAGGAGAGAGAGAATTACAGAGAGCTGCCCATCACTGTGGCACTGTTCCCCCATCACCATCCACAGGAGAGAGAGAGAGAATTACAGAGAGCTGCTCCTCACTGTGGAACTGTTCCCCCATCACCATCCACAGGAGAGAGAGAGAGAATTACAGAGAGCTGCTCCTCACTGTGGAACTGTTCCCCCATCACCATCTGCAGGAGAGAGAGAATTACAGAGAGCTGCCCATCACTGTGGAACTGTTCCCCCATCACCATCCACAGGAGAGGGAGAATTACAGAGAGCTGCCCATCACTGTGGAACTGTTCCCCCATCACCATCTACAGAGAGAGAGAGAGAATTACAGAGAGCTGCCCATCACTGTGGAACTGTTCCCCCATCACCATCCACAGGAGAGAGAGAGAGAGAATTACAGAGAGCTGCCCATCACTGTGGAACTGTTCCCCCATCACCATCTCCAGGAGAGAGGGTAAGAATTACAGAGAGCTGCCCATCACTGTGGAACTGTTCCCCCATCACCATCCACAGGAGAGAGAGAGAGAGATTTACAGAGAGCTGCCCATCACTGTGGAACTGTTCCCCCATCACCATCTCCAGGAGAGAGGGTAAGAATTACAGAGAGCTGCCCATCACTGTGGAACTGTTCCCCCATCACCATCCACAGAGAGAGAGAGAGAGAGAATTACAGAGAGCTTCCCATCACTGTGGAACTGTTACCCCATCACCATCTACAGGAGAGAGAGAATTACAGAGAGCTGCCCATCACTGTGGAACTGTTCCCCCATCACCATCTACAGGAGAGGGAGAATTACAGAGAGCTGCCCATCACTGTGGAACTGTTCCCCCATCACCATCCACAGGAGAGAGACAGAGATTTACAGAGAGCTGCCCATCACTGTGGAACTGTTCCCCCATCACCATCTACAGAGAGAGAGAGAGAATTACAGAGAGCTGCCCATCACTGTGGAACTGTTCCCCCATCACCATCTACAGGAGAGAGAGAGAGAATTACAGAGAGCTGCTCCTCACTGTGGAACTGTTCCCCCATCACCATCTACAGGAGAGAGAGAGAGAATTACAGAGAGCTGCCCATCACTGTGGAACTGTTCCCCCATCACCATCTACAGGAGAGAGAGAGAGAATTACAGAGAGCTGCCCATCACTGTGGAACTGTTCCCCCATCACCATCTACAGGAGAGAGAGAGAGAATTACAGAGAGCTGCCCATCACTGTGGAACTGTTCCCCCATCACCATCGACAGAGAGAGAGAGAATTACAGAGAGCTGCGCCTCACTGTGGACCTGTTCCCCCATCACCATCGACAGGAGAGAGAGAGAGAATTACAGAGAGCTGCCCATCACTGTGGAACTGTTCCCCCATCACCATCCACAGAGAGAGAGAGAGAATTACAGTGAGCTGCCCATCACTGTGGAACTGTTCCCCATTCACCATCTACAGAGAGAGAGAGAATTACAGAGAGCTGCCCATCACTGTGGAACTATTCCCCCATCACCATCCACAGAGAGAGAGAGAGAGAATTACAGAGAGCTGCCCATCACTGTGGAACTGTTCCCCCTTCACCATCTACAAGAGAGAGAGAATTCCAGAGAGCTGCTCCTCACTGTGGAACTGTTCCCCCATCACCATCTACAAGAGAGAGAGAATTACAGAGAGCTGCCCATCACTGTGGAACTGTTCCCCCATCACCATCTACAAGAGAGTGAGAATTACAGAGAGCTGCTCCTCACTGTGGAACTGTTCCCCCATCACCATCGACAGAGAGAGAGAGAGAGAATTACAGAGAGCTGCTCCTCACTGTGGAACTGTTCCCCCATCACCATCTACAGAGAGAGAGAGAGAGAATTACAGAGATTTGCCCATCACTGTGGAACTGTTCCCCCATCACCATCCACAGGAGAGAGAGAGAGAATTACAGAGAGCTGCCCATCACTGTGGAACTGTTCCCCCATCACCATCGACAAGAGAGAGAGAGAGAATTACAGAGAGCTGCCCATCACTGTGGAACTGTTCCCCCATCACCATCGACAAGAG
This sequence comes from Heptranchias perlo, assembly GCF_035084215.1. NCBI lineage: Eukaryota > Metazoa > Chordata > Chondrichthyes > Hexanchiformes > Hexanchidae > Heptranchias > Heptranchias perlo. Next base: position 451,931 of record NW_027139260.1, read on the forward strand.
AGAGAGAGAGAATTACAGAGAGCTGCCCATCACTGTGGAACTGTTCCCCCATCACCATCTACAGAGAGAGAGAGAGAGAGATTCACAGAGAGCTGCCCATCACTGTGGAACTGTTCCCCCATCACCATCGACAAGAGAGAGAGAGAGAATTACAGAGAGCTGCCCATCACTGTGGAACTGTTCCCCCATCACCATCTACAGAGAGAGAGAGAGAAAATTACAGAGAGCTGCCGATCACTGTGGAACTGTTCCCCCATCACCATCTACAGGAGAGAGAGAGAGAATTACAGAGAGCTGCTCCTCACTGTGGAAATGTTCCCCCATCACCATCTACAGGAGAGAGAGAATTACAGAGAGCTGCCCATCACTGTGGAACTGTTCCCCCATCACCATCTACAGAGAGAGAGAGAGAATTACAGAGAGCTGCCCATCACTGTGGAACTTTTCCCCCATCACCATCTACAGAGAGAGAGAGAGAATTACAGAGAGCTGCCCATCACTGTGGAACTGTTCCCCCATCACCATCTACAGAGAGAGAGAGAGAATTACAGATGCTGCTCCTCACTCTGGAAATGTTCCCCCATCACCGTCTACAGGAGAGAGAGAATTACAGAGAGCTGCCCATCACTGTGGAACTGTTCCCCCATCACCATCTACAGGAGAGAGAGAGAGAATTACAGAGAGCTGCTCCTCACTCTGGAACTGTACCCCCATCACCATCTACAGAGAGAGAGAGAGAATTACAGAGAGCTGCCCATCACTGTGGAACTGTTCCCCCATCACCATCTACAGGAGAGGGAGAATTACAGAGAGCTGCCCATCACTGTGGAACTGTTCCCCCATCACCATCCACAGGAGAGAGAGAGAGATTTACAGAGAGCTGCTCCTCACTCTGGAACTGTTCCCCCATCACGATCTACAGAGAGAGAGAGAGAATTACAGAGAGCTGCCCATCACTGTGGAACTGTTCCCCCATCACCATCTACAGGAGAGGGAGAATTACAGAGAGCTGCCCATCACTGTGGAACTGTTCCCCCATCACCATCTACAGGAGAGGGAGAATTACAGAGAGCTGCCCATCACTGTGGAACTGTTCCCCGATCACCATCTACAGAGAGAGAGCGAGAATTACAGAGAGCTGCTCCTCACTGTGGAACTGTTCCCCCATCACCATCCACAGAGAGAGAGAGAGAATTACAGAGAGCTGCTCCTCACTGTGGAACTGTTCCCCCATCACCATCCACAGAGAGAGAGAGAGAGAATTACAGAGAGCTGCTCCTCACTGTGGAAATGTTCCCCCATCACAATCTACAGGAGAGAGAGAATTACAGAGAGCTGCCCATCACTGTGGAACTGTTCCCCCATCACCATCTACAGGAGAGGGAGAATTACAGAGAGCTGCCCATCACTGTGGAACTGTTCCCCCATCACCATCCACAGGAGAGAGAGAGAGATTTACAGAGAGCTGCCCATCACTGTGGAACTGTTCCCCCATCACCATCTGCAGAGAGAGAGGGAGAGAATTACAGAGAGCTGCCCATCACTGTGGAACTGTTCCCCCATCACCATCTACAGAGAGAGAGAGAGAATTACAGAGAGCTGCTCCTCACTGTGGAACTGTTCCCCCATCACCATCTAAAGGAGAGAGAGAGAGAATTACAGAGAGCTGCCCATCACTGTGTAACTGTTCCCCCATCACCATCTGCAGGAGAGAGAGAGAGAATTACAGAGAGCTGCCCATCACTGTGGAACTGTTCCCCCATCACCATCTACAAGAGAGAGAGAATTACAGAGAGCTGCTCCTCACTGTGGAACTGTTCCCCCTTCACCATCTACAAGAGAGAGAGAATTACAGAGAGCTGCTCCTCACTGTGGAACTGTTCCCCCATCACCATCCACAGGAGAGAGAGAGAGAATTACAGAGAGCTGCCCATCACTGTGGAACTGTTCCCCCATCACCATCTACAAGAGAGAGAGAGAGAATTACAGAGAGCTGCCCATCACTGTGGAACTGTTCCCCCTTCACCATCTACAAGAGAGAGAGAATTGCAGAGAGCTGCTCCTCACTGTGGAAATGTTCCCCCATCATCATCGACAGGAGAGAGAGAATTACAGAGAGCTGCCCATCACTGTGGCACTGTTCCCCCATCACCATCCACAGGAGAGAGAGAGAGAATTACAGAGAGCTGCTCCTCACTGTGGAACTGTTCCCCCATCACCATCCACAGGAGAGAGAGAGAGAATTGCAGAGAGCTGCTCCTCACTGTGGAACTGTTCCCCCATCACCATCTACAGGAGAGAGAGAATTACAGAGAGCTGCCCATCACTGTGGAACTGTTCCCCCATCACCATCCACAGGAGAGGGAGAATTACAGAGAGCTGCCCATCACTGTGGAACTGTTCCCCCATCACCATCTACAGAGAGAGAGAGAGAATTACAGAGAGCTGCCCATCACTGTGGAACTGTTCCCCCATCACCATCCACAGGAGAGGGAGAATTACAGAGAGCTGCCCATCACTGTGGAACTGTTGCCCCATCACCATCTACAAGAGAGAGAGAGAGAATTACAGAGAGCTGCCCATCACTGTGGAACTGTTCCCCCATCACCATCTACAGGAGAGAGAGAGAGAATTACAGAGAGCTGCTCCTCACTGTGGAACTGTTCCCCCATCACCATCTACAGGAGAGAGAGATTTACAGAGAGCTGCCCATCACTGTGGAACTGTTCCCCCATCACCATCTACAGGAGAGAGAGAGAGAATTACAGAGAGCTGCCCATCAGTGAGGAACTGTTCCCCATTCACCATCTACAGGAGAGAGAGAGAGAATTACAGAGAGCTGCCCATCACTGTGGAACTGTTCCCCATCACCATCTAAAGGAGAGAGAGAGAGAATTACAGAGAGCTGCCCATCACTGTGGAACTGTTCCCCATTCACCATCTACAGGAGAGAGTGAATTACAGAGAGCTGCTCCTCACTGTGGAACTGTTCCCCCATCACCATCTACAGGAGAGAGAGAGAGAATTACAGAGAGCTGCCCATCACTGTGGAACTGTTCCCCCATCACCATTTCCAGGAGAGAGAGAATTAGAGAGAGCTGCTCCTCACTGTGGAACTGTTCCCCCATCACCATCTACAGGAGAGAGAGAGAGAATTACAGAGAGCTGCCCATCACTGTGGAACTGTTCCCCCATCACCATCTGCAGAGAGAGAGAGAGAGAATTACAGAGAGCTGCCCATCACTGTGGAACTGTTCCCCCATCACCATCTACAGAGAGAGAGAGAGAATTACAGAGAGCTGCTCCTCACTGTGGAACTGTTCCCCCATCACCATCTAAAGGAGAGAGAGAGAGAATTACAGAGAGCTGCTCCTCACTGTGGAACTGTTCCCCCATCACCATCTGCAGGAGAGAGAGAGAGAATTACAGAGAGCTGCCCATCACTGTGGAACTGTTCCCCCATCACCATCTAAAGGAGAGAGAGAGAGAATTACAGAGAGCTGCCCATCACTGTGGAACTGTTCCCCCTTCACCATCTACAAGAGAGAGAGAATTACAGAGAGCTGCTCCTCACTGTGGAACTGTTCCCCCATCACCATCCACAGGAGAGAGAGAGAGAATTACAGAGAGCTGCCCATCACTGTGGAACTGTTCCCCCTTCACCATCTACAAGAGAGAGAGAATTACAGAGAGCTGCTCCTCACTGTGGAAATGTTCCCCCATCATCATCGACAGGAGAGAGAGAATTACAGAGAGCTGCCCATCACTGTGGCACTGTTCCCCCATCACCATCTACAGGAGAGAGAGAGAGAATTACAGAGAGCTGCTCCTCACTGTGGAACTGTTCCCCCATCACCATCTACAGAGAGAGAGAGAGAATTACAGAGAGCTGCCCATCACTGTGGAACTGTTCCCCCATCACCATCCACAGGAGAGAGAGAGAGAATTACAGAGAGCTGCTCCTCACTGTGGAACTGTTCCCCCATCACCATCTACAGGAGAGAGAGAATTACAGAGAGCTGCCCATCACTGTGGAACTGTTCCCCCATCACCATCTACAGGAGAGCGAGAGAGATTGACAGAGAGCTGCCCATCACTGTGGAACTGTTCCCCCATCACCATCCACAGGAGAGGGAGAATTACAGAGAGCTGCCCATCACTGTGGAACTGTTCCCCCATCACCATCTACAGAGAGAGAGAGAGAATTACAGAGAGCTGCCCATCACTGTGGAACTGTTCCCCCATCACCATCCACAGGAGAGGGAGAATTACAGAGAGCTGCCCATCACTGTGGAACTGTTCCCCCATCACCATCTACAGGAAAGAGAGAGAATGACAGAGAGCTGCCCATCACTGTGGAACTGTTCCCCATTCACCATCTGCAGGAGAGAGAGAGAGAATGACAGAGAGCTGCTCCTCACTGTTGAACTGTTCCCCATTCACCATCTACAGGAGAGAGTGAATTACAGAGAGCTGCTCCTCACTGTGGAACTGTTCCCCCATCACCATCTACAGGAGAGAGAGAGAGAATTACAGAGAGCTGCTCCTCACTGTGGAACTGTTCCCCCATCACCATCTACAGGAGAGAGAGAGAGAATTACAGAGAGCTGCCCATCACTGTGGAACTGTTCCCCCATCACCATCTCCAGGAGAGAGAGAATTAGAGAGAGCTGCCCATCACTGTGGAACTGTTCCCCCATCACCATCTATAGGAGAGAGGGTGAGAATTACAGAGAGCTGCCCATCACTGTGGAACTGTTCCCCCATCACCATCTACAGAGAGAGAGAGAATTACAGAGAGCTGCCCATCACTGTGGAACTGTTCCCCCATCACCATCTACAGAGAGAGAGAGAATTACAGAGAGCTGCCTATCACTGTGGAACTGTTCCCCCATCACCATCTACAGAGAGAGAGAGAATTACAGAGAGCTGCCCATCACTGTGGAACTGTTCCCCCATCACCATCTACAGAGAGAGAGAGAATTACAGAGAGCTGCCCATCACTGTGGAACTGTTCCCCCATCACCATCTACAGAGAGAGAGAGAATTACAGAGAGCTGCTCCTCACTGTGGAACTGTTCCCCCATCACCATCTGCAGGAGAGAGAGAGAGAATTACAGAGAGCTGCCCATCACTGTGGAACTGTTCCCCCATCACCATCTACAAGAGAGTGAGAATTACAGAGAGCTGCTCCTCACTGTGGAACTGTTCCCCCATCACCATCTACAGAGAGAGAGAGAGAATTACAGAGAGCTGCTCCTCACTGTGGAACTGTTCCCCCATCACCATCCACAGAGAGAGAGAGAGAATTACAGAGAGCTGCTCCTCACTGTGGAACTGTTCCCCCATCACCATCCACAGGAGAGAGAGAGAGATTTACAGAGAGCTGCTCCTCACTCTGGAACTTTCCCCCATCACTATCTACAGAGAGAGAGAGAGAATTACAGAGAGCTGCCCATCACTGTGGAACTGTTCCCCCATCACCATCTACAGGAGAGGGAGAATTACAGAGAGCTGCCCATCACTGTGGAACTGTTCCCCCATCACCATCTACAGGAGAGGGAGAATTACAGAGAGCTGCCCATCACTGTGGAACTGTTCCCCCATCACCATCCACAGAGAGAGAGAGAGATTTACAGAGAGCTGCTCCTCACTCTGGAACTTTCCCCCATCACTATCGACAGAGAGAGAGAGAGAATTACAGAGAGCTGCCCATCACTGTGGAACTGTTCCCCCATCACCATCTACAGGAGAGAGAGAGAATTACAGAGAGCTGCTCCTCACTGTGGAACTGTTCCCCCATCACCATCTACAGGAGAGGGAGAATTATAGAGAGCTGCCCATCACTGTGGAACTGTTCCCCCATCACCATCTACAGAGAGAGAGAGAGAATTACAGAGAGCTGCTCCTCACTGTGGAACTGTTCCCCCATCACCATCCACAGAGAGAGAGAGAGAGAATTACAGAGAGCTGCTCCTCACTGTGGAAATGTTCCCCCATCACCATCTACAGGAGAGAGAGAATTACAGAGAGCTGCCCATCACTGTGGAACTGTTCACCCATCACCATCTACAGGAGAGGGAGAATTACAGAGAGCTGCCCATCACTGTGGAACTGTTCCCCCATCACCATCCACAGGAGAGAGAGAGAGATTTACAGAGAGCTGCCCATCACTGTGGAACTGTTCTCCCATCACCGTCGACAGGAGAGGGAGAATTACAGAGAGCTGCCCATCACTGTGGAACTGTTCCCCCATCACCATCTACAGAGAGAGAGAGAGAATTACAGAGAGCTGCCCATCACTGTGGAACTGTTCCCCCATCACCATCTGCAGAGAGAGAGGGAGAAAATTACAGAGAGCTGCCCATCACTGTGGAACTGTTCCCCCATCACCATCTACAGAGAGAGAGAGAGAATTACAGAGAGCTGCTCCTCACTGTGGAACTGTTCCCCCATCACCATCTAAAGGAGAGAGAGAGAGAATTACAGAGAGCTGCTCCTCACTGTGGAACTGTTCCCCCATCACCATCTACAGAGAGAGAGAGAGAGAATTACAGAGAGCTGCCCATCACTGTGGAACTGTTCCCCCATCACCATCTGCAGGAGAGAGAGAGAGAATTACAGAGAGCTGCCCATCACTGTGGAACTGTTCCCCCATCACCATCTGCAGGAGAGAGAGAGAGAATTACAGAGAGCTGCCCATCACTGTGGAACTGTTCCCCCTTCACCATCTACAAGAGAGAGAGAATTACAGAGAGCTGCTCCTCACTGTGGAACTGTTCCCCCATCACCATCGACAGGAGAGAGAGAGAATTACAGAGAGCTGCTCCTCACTGTGGAACTGTTCCCCCATCACCATCCACAGGAGAGAGAGAGAGAATTACAGAGAGCTGCCCATCACTGTGGAACTGTTCCCCCATCACCATCTACAAGAGAGAGAGAGAGAATTATAGAGAGCTGCCCATCACTGTGGAACTGTTCCCCCTTCACCATCTACAAGAGAGAGAGAATTACAGAGAGCTGCTCCTCACTGTGGAAATGTTCCCCCATCATCATCGACAGGAGAGAGAGAATTACAGAGAGCTGCCCATCACTGTGTAACTGTTCCCCCATCACCATCTGCAGGAGAGAGAGAGAGAATTACAGAGAGCTGCCCGTCACTGTGGAACTGTTCCCCCATCACCATCCACAGGAGAGAGAGAGAGAATTACAGAGAGCTGCCCATCACTGTGGAACTGTTCCCCCATCACCATCCACAGGAGAGAGAGAGAGAATTACAGAGAGCTGCCCATCACTGTGGAACTGTTCCCCCTTCACCATCTACAAGAGAGAGAGAATTACAGAGAGCTGCTCCTCACTGTGGAACTGTTCCCCCATCACCATCCACAGGAGAGAGAGAGAGAATTACAGAGAGCTGCCCATCACTGTGGAACTGTTCCCCCATCACCATCTAGAAGAGAGAGAGAGAGAATTACAGAGAGCTGCCCATCACTGTGGAACTGTTCCCCCATCACCATCCACAGGAGAGAGAGAGAGAATTACAGAGAGCTGCCCATCACTGTGGAACTGTTCCCCCTTCACCATCTACAAGAGAGAGAGAATTACAGAGAGCTGCTCCTCACTGTGGAAATGTTCCCCCATCATCATCGACAGGAGAGAGAGAATTACAGAGAGCTGCCCATCACTGTGGCACTGTTCCCCCATCACCATCTACAGGAGAGAGAGAGAGAATTACAGAGAGCTGCTCCTCACTGTGGAACTGTTCCCCCATCACCATCTGCAGAGAGAGAGAGAGAATTACAGAGAGCTGCCCATCACTGTGGAACTGTTCCCCCATCACCATCCACAGGAGAGAGAGAGAGAATTACAGAGAGCTGCTCCTCACTGTGGAACTGTTCCCCCATCACCATCTACAGGAGAGAGAGAATTACAGAGAGCTGCCCATCACTGTGGAACTGTTCCCCCATCACCATCTACAGGAGAGAGAGAGAGATTGACAGAGAGCTGCCCATCACTGTGGAACTGTTCCCCCATCACCATCCACAGGAGAGGGAGAATTACAGAGAGCTGCCCATCACTGTGGAACTGTTCCCCCATCACCATCCACAGGAGAGGGAGAATTCCAGAGAGCTGCCCATCACTGTGGAACTGTTCCCCATTCACCATCTACAGGAAAGAGAGAGAGAGAGAATTACAGAGAGCTGCCCATCACTGTGGAACTGTTCCCCATTCACCATCTGCAGGAGAGAGAGAGAGAATGACAGAGAGCTGCTCCTCACTGTTGAACTGTTCCCCATTCACCATCTACAGGAGAGAGTGAATTACAGAGAGCTGCTCCTCACTGTGGAACTGTTCCCCCATCACCATCGACAGGAGAGAGAGAGAGAATTACAGAGAGCTGCTCCTCACTGTGGAACTGTTCCCCCATCACCATCTACAGGAGAGAGAGAGAGAATTACAGAGAGCTGCCCATCACTGTGGAACTGTTCCCCCATCACCATCTCCAGGAGAGAGAGAATTAGAGAGAGCTGCCCATCACTGTGGAACTGTTCCCCCATCACCATCTACAGGAGAGAGGGTGAGAATTACAGAGAGCTGCCCATCACTGTGGAACTGTTCCCCCATCACCATCTACAGAGAGAGAGAGAATTACAGATAGCTGCCCATCACTGTGGAACTGTTCCCCCATCACCATCTACAGAGAGAGAGAGAATTACAGAGAGCTGCTCCTCACTGTGGAACTGTTCCCCCATCACCATCCACAGAGAGAGAGAGAGAATTACAGAGAGCTGCTCCTCACTGTGGAACTGCTCCCCCATCACCATCTAAAGGAGAGAGAGAGAGAATTACAGAGAGCTGCTCCTCACTGTGGAACTGTTCCCCCATCACCATCCACAGAGAGAGAGAGAGAATTACAGAGAGCTGCCCATCACTGTGGAACTGCTCCCCCATCACCATCTAAAGGAGAGAGAGAGAGAATTACAGAGAGCTGCCCATCACTGTGGAACTGTTCCCCCTTCACCATCTACAAGAGAGAGAGAATTACAGAGAGCTGCTCCTCACTGTGGAACTGTACCCCATCACCATCGACAGGAGAGAGAGAGAATTACAGAGAGCTGCTCCTCACTGTGGAACTGTTCCCCCATCACCATCCACAGGAGAGAGAGAGAGAATTACAGAGAGCTGCCCATCACTGTGGAACTGTTCCCCCATCACCATCTACAAGAGAGAGAGAGAGAATTATAGAGAGCTGCCCATCACTGTGGAACTGTTCCCCCTTCACCATCTACAAGAGAGAGAGAATTACAGAGAGCTGCTCCTCACTGTGGAAATGTTCCCCCATCATCATCGACAGGAGAGAGAGAATTACAGAGAGCTGCCCATCACTGTGGCACTGTTCCCCCATCACCATCTACAGGAGAGAGAGAGAGAATTACAGAGAGCTGCTCCTCACTGTGGAACTGTTCCCCCATCACCATCCACAGGAGAGAGAGAGAGAATTACAGAGAGCTGCTCCTCACTGTGGAACTGTTCCCCCATCACCATCTACAAGAGAGAGAGAGAGAATTATAGAGAGCTGCCCATCACTGTGGAACTGTTCCCCCTTCACCATCTACAAGAGAGAGAGAATTACAGAGAGCTGCTCCTCACTGTGGAAATGTTCCCCCATCATCATCGACAGGAGAGAGAGAATTACAGAGAGCTGCCCATCACTGTGGCACTGTTCCCCCATCACCATCTACAGGAGAGAGAGAGAGAATTACAGAGAGCTGCTCCTCACTGTGGAACTGTTCCCCCATCACCATCTACAGGAGAGAGAGAATTACAGAGAGCTGCCCATCACTGTGGAACTGTTCCCCCATCACCATCCACAGGAGAGGGAGAATTACAGAGAGCTGCCCATCACTGTGGAACTGTTCCCCCATCACCATCTACAGAGAGAGAGAGAGAATTACAGAGAGCTGCCCATCACTGTGGAACTGTTCCCCCATCACCATCTACAGAGAGAGAGAGAGAATTACAGAGAGCTGCCCATCACTGTGGAACTGTTGCCCCATCACCATCTACAGGAGAGAGAGAGAGAATGACAGAGAGCTGCCCATCACTGTGGAACTGTTCCCCATTCACCATCTGCAGGAGAGAGAGAGAGAATTACAGAGAGCTGCCCATCACTGTGGAACTGTTCCCCCATCACCATCTACAGGAGAGAGAGAGAGAATTACATAGAGCTGCCCATCACTGTGGAACTGTTCCCCCATCACGATCTACAGGAGAGAGGGTGAGAATTACAGAGAGCTGCCCATCACTGTGGAACTGTTCCCCCATCACCATCTACAGAGAGAGAGAGAGAATTACAGAGAGCTGCCCATCACTGTGGAACTGTTCCCCCATCACCATCTGCAGGAGAGAGAGAATTACAGAGAGCTGCTCCTCACTGTGGAACTGTTCCCCCATCACCATCTGCAGGAGAGAGAGAGAGAATTACAGAGAGCTGCCCATCACTGTGGAACTGTTCCCCCATCACCATCTGCAGGAGAGAGAGAGAGAATTACAGAGAGCTGCCCATCACTGTGGAACTGTTCCCCCATCACCATCTACAAGAGAGAGAGAATTACAGAGAGCTGCTCCTCACTGTGGAACTGTTCCCCCATCACCATCCACAGGAGAGAGAGAGAGAATTACAGAGAGCTGCCCATCACTGTGGAACTGTTCCCCCATCACCATCTCCAAGAGAGAGAGAGAGAATTACAGAGAGCTGCCCATCACTGTGGAACTGTTCCCCCATCACCATCCACAGGAGAGAGAGAGAGAATTACAGAGAGCTGCCCATCACTGTGGAACTGTTCCCCCATCACCATCTACAAGAGAGAGAGAGAGAATTATAGAGAGCTGCCCATCACTGTGGAACTGTTCCCCCATCACCATCTACAAGAGAGAGAGAGAGAATTACAGAGAGCTGCTCCTCACTGTGGAACTGTTCCCCCATCACCATCTGCAGGAGAGAGAGAGAGAATTACAGAGAGCTGCTCCTCACTGTGGAACTGTTCCCCCATCACCATCTACAGGAGAGAGAGAGAGAATTACAGAGAGCTGCCCATCACTGTGGAACTGTTCCCCCATCACCATCTACAGGAGAGAGAGAATCACAGAGAGTTGCTCATCACTGTGGAACTGTTCCCCATCACCATCCACAGAGAGAGAGAGAGAATTACAGAGAGCTGCCCATCACTGTGGACCTGTTCACCCATCACCATCCACAGGAGAGAGAGAGAGAGAATTACAGAGAGCTGCCCATCACTGTGGACCTGTTCACCCATCACCATCCACAGGAGAGAGAGAGAGAGAATTACAGAGAGCTGCCCATCACTGTGGAACTGTTCCCCCGTCACCATCTGCAGGGGGGAGAGAGAGAGAGAATTCCAGAGAACTGCTCCTCACTGTGGACCTGTTCCCCCATCACGACCTTCAGAGAGTGAGAGAGAGAATTACAGAGAGCTGCCCATCACTGTGGAACTGTTCCCCCATCACCATCTGCAGGAGAGAGAGAGAGAATTATGGAGAGCTGCTCCTCACTCTGGAACTGTTCCCCCATCACCATCTACAGAGAGAGAGAGAGAATTACAGAGAGCTGCCCATCACTGTGTAACTGTTCCCCCATCACCGTCTGCCGGATAGAGAGAATTACAGAGAGCTGCTCCTCACTGTGGAACTGTTCCCCCATCACCATCTAAAGGAGAGAGAGAGAGAATTACAGAGAGCTGCCCATCACTGTGGAACTGTTCCCCCATCACCATCTAAAGGAGAGAGAGAATTACAGAGAGCTGCCCATCACTGTGGAAATGTTCCCCCATCACCGTCTGCAGAGAGAGAGAGAATTACAGAGAGCTGCCCATCACTGTGGAACTGTTCCCCCATCACCATCTAAAGGAGAGAGAGAGAGAATTACAGAGAGCTGCCCATCACTGTGGAACTGTTCCCCCATCACCATCTACAGGAGAGAGAGAGAGAGAATTACAGAGAGCTGCCCATCACTGTGGAACTGTTCCCCCATCACCATCTACAGATGGAGTTTAATTTAGATAAATGTGAGGTGATGCATTTTGGTAGATTGACTCGGGCCAGGACCTACTCCGTTAATGGTAGGGCGTTGGGGAGAGTTAGAGAACAAAGAGATCTGGGAGTACAGATTCATAGCTCCTTGAAAGTGGAGTCACAGGTGGATAGGGTGGTGAAGAAGGCATTCAGCATGCATGGTTTCATTGGTCAGAACATTGAATGCAGGAGTTGGGATGTCTTGTTGAAGTTGTACAGGGCATTGGTGAGGCCACACTTGGAATACTGTGTACAGTTCTGGTCACCCGATTATAGAAAGGATATTATTAAACTAGAAAGAGTGCAGAAAAGATTTACTAGGATGCTACCGGGACTTGATGGTTTGACTTACAGGGAGAGGTTAGACAGACTGGGACTTTTTTCCCTGGAGAGCAGGAGGTTAAGGGGTGATCTTATCGAAGTCTATAAAATAATGAGGGGCACAGATAAGGTCGATAGTCAAAATCTTTTCCCAAAGGTAGGGGAGTCTATAACGAGGGGGCACAGATTTAAGGTGAGAGGGGAGAGATACAAAAGGGTCCAGAGGGGCAATTTTTTCACTCAAAGGGTGGTGAGTGTCTGGAACGAGCTGCCAGAGGCAGTAGTAGAGGCGGGTACAATTTTGTCTTTTAAAAAGCATTTGGACAGTTACATGGGTAAGATGGGTATAGAGGAATATGGGCCAAGTGCAGGCAATTGGGACTAGCTTAGTGGTATAAACTGGGCGACATGGACATGTTGGGCCGAAGGGCCTGTTTCCATGTTGTAACTTCTATGATTCTATGATTCTATGATACAGGAGAGAGAGAATTACAGAGAGCTGCTCCTCACTGTGGAAATGTTCCCCCATCACCATCTACAGAGAGAGAGAGAGAGAATTACAGAGAGCTGCCCATCACTGTCGAACTGTTCCCCATTCACCATCTACAGGAGAGAGAGAATTACAGAGAGCTGCTCCTCACTGTGGAACTGTTCCCCCATCACCATCTACAGAGAGAGAGAGAGAATTACAGAGAGCTGCCCATCACTGTGGATCTGTTCCCCCATCACCATCTACAGGAGAGGGAGAATTACAGAGAGCTGCCCATCACTGTGGATCTGTTCCCCCATCACCATCTACAGAGAGAGAGAGAGAGAATTACAGAGAGCTGCCCATCACTGTGGAACTGTTTCCCCATCACCATCTACAGGAGAGAGAGAGAGAATTACAGAGAGCTGCCCATCACTGTGGATCTGTTCCCCCATCACCATCTACAGGAGAGAGAGAATTACAGAGAGCTGCTCCTCACTGTGGAACTGGTCCCCCATCACCATCCACAGAGAGAGAGAGAGAGAATTACAGAGAGCTGCCCATCACTGTGGAACTGTTTCCCCATCACCATCTACAGGAGAGAGAGAGAGAATTACAGAGAGCTGCCCATCACTGTGGAACTGTTCCCCCATCACCATCTACAAGAGAGAGAGAATTACAGAGAGCTGCTCCTCACTGTGGAACTGTTCCCCCATCACCATCTGCAGAGAGAGAGAGAGAATTACAGAGAGCTGCCCATCACTGTGGAACTGTTCCCCCATCACCATCTAAAGGAGAGAGAGAGAATTACAGAGAGCTGCCCATCACTGTGGAACTGTTCCCCCATCACCGTCGACAGGAGAGAGAGAATTACAGAGAGCTGCTCCTCACTGTGGATCTGTTCCCCCATCACCATCTACAGAGAGAGAGAGAGAGAATTACAGAGAGCTGCTCCTCACTGTGGAACTGTTCCCCCATCACCATCCACAGAGAGAGAGAGAGATTTACAGAGAGCTGCCCATCACTGTGGAACTGTTTCCCCATCACCATCTACAGGAGAGAGAGAGAGAATTACAGAGAGCTGCCCATCACTGTGGAACTGTTCCCCCATCACCATCTACAGGAGAGAGAGAATTACAGAGAGCTGCCCATCACTGTGGAACTGTTCCCCCATCACCATCTACAGGAGAGAGAGAGAGAATTACAGAGAGCTGCCCATCACTGTGGAACTGTTCCCCCATCACCGTCGACAGGAGAGAGAGAGAGAATTACAGAGAGCTGCTCCTCACTGTGGAACAGTTCCCCCATCACCATCTACAGAGAGAGAGAGAGAGAATTACAGAGAGCTGCTCCTCACTGTGGAAATGTTCCCCCATCACCATCCACAGGAGAGAGAGAATTACAGAGAGCTGCCCATCACTGTGGAATTGTTCCGCCATCACCATCCACAGGAGAGAGAGAGAGATTTACAGAGAGCTGCCCATCACTGTGGAACTGTTCCCCCATCACCATCTACAGAGAGAGAGAGAATTACAGAGAGCTGCCCATCACTGTGGAACTGTTCCCCCATCACCATCTACAGGAGAGAGAGAGAGAATTACAGAGAGCTGCCCATCACTGTGGAATTGTTCCCCCATCACCATCGACAGAGAGAGAGAATTACAGAGAGCTGCCCATCACTGTGGAACTGTTCCCCCATCACCATCTACAGCGGGGAGAGAATTACAGAGAGCTGCCCATCACTGTGGAATTGTTCCGCCATCACCATCTACAGGAGAGAGAGAGAGAATTACAGAGAGCTGCTCCTCACTGTGGAACTGTTCCCCCATCACCATCAACAGGAGAGAGAGAATTACAGAGAGCTGCCCATCACTGTGGAACTGTTCCCCCATCACCATCCACAGGAGAGAGAGAATTACAGAGAGCTGCTCCTCACTGTGGAACTGTTCCCCCATCACCATCTGCAGGAGAGAGAGAGAGAATTACAGAGAGCTGCCCATCACTGTGGAACTGTTCCCCCATCACCATCTGCAGAGAGAGAGAGAGAATTACAGAGAGCTGCTCCTCACTGTGGAACTGTTCCCCCATCACCATCTGCAGAGAGAGAGAGAGAATTACAGAGAGCTGCTACTCACTGTGGAACTGTTCCCCCATCACCATCTCCAGAGGGGAGAGAGAGAGAATGACAGAGAGCTGCCCATCACTGTGGAACTGTTCCCCCATCACCATCCACAGGAGAGAGAGAATTACAGAGAGCTGCTCCTCACTGTGGAACTGTTCCCCCATCACCATCTGCAGGAGAGAGAGAGAGAATTACAGAGAGCTGCCCATCACTGTGGAACTGTTCCCCCATCACCATCTGCAGAGAGAGAGAGAGAATTACAGAGAGCTGCTCCTCACTGTGGAACTGTTCCCCCATCACCATCTGCAGAGAGAGAGAGAGAATTACAGAGAGCTGCTACTCACTGTGGAACTGTTCCCCCATCACCATCTCCAGAGGGGAGAGAGAGAGAATGACAGAGAGCTGCCCATCACTGTGGAACTGTTCCCCCATCACCATCCACAGGAGAGAGAATTACTCCAAGTTGGAATGAGTTGGAAAGTTGGTCAGGGGTTGGATTAAGACCCAGATTCCAGGACTTTCCTCACTGGCCTGGTCCACTGTTTTAGAGTGTGAGGGGTGAGCATCCTGCCCATCCACCTGACCCACACTCACCCCAGGGCCATTTGGGCAGGAGTCTCATGTTTGGTCGCTGGTGTCTGGAATGTGACTGCTGGAGAAGTTGGGTAGTTGCTGCAGATAAGGAGGCAGGGAGGAGTGTGACTTGGAGGAGAACTTGCAGGTGGTGTTGTTCCCATGTGCCTGCTGCCCTTGTCCTTCGAGGTGGTAGAGGTCGCGGGTTTGGGAGGTGCTGTTGAAGAAGCCTTGGCGAGTTGCTGCAGTGCATCCTGTGGATGGTACACACTGCAGCCACTGTGCGCCGGTGGTGAAGGGAGTGAATGTTTAGGGTGGTGGATGGGGTGCCAATCAAGCGGGCTGCTTTATCTTGGATGGTGTCGAGCTTCTTGAGTGTTGTTGGAGCTGCACTCATCCAGGCAAGTGGAGGGTATTCCATCACACTCCTGACTTGTGCCTTGTAGATGGTGGAAAGGCTTTGGGGAGTCAGGAGGTGAGTCACTCGCCGCAGAATACCCAGCCTCTGACCTGCTCTTGTAGCCACAGTAGTTATGTGGCTGGTCCAGTTAAGTTTCTGGTCAGTGGTGAACCCCAGGATGTTGATGGTGGAGGATTCGGCGATGGTAATGCCGTTGAATGTCAAGGGGAGGTGGTTAGACTCTCTCTTGTTGGAGATGGTCATTGACTGGCACTTGTCTGGTGCGAATGTTACTTGCCACTTATGAGCCCAAGCCTGGATGTTGTCCAGGTCTTGCTGCATGCTGGCACGGACTGCTTCATTATCTGAGGGGTTGCGAATGGAACTGAACACTGTGCAATCATCAGCGAACATCCCCATTTCTGACCTGATGATGGAGGGAAGGTCATTGATGAAGCAGCTGAAGATGGTTGACAGGACCCTCGACAGTGTCCGACCCATTTCCTGCAATTCTCCCCTCAGCCCTTCCCCTCCTATTCAGAACCATGATTGTGTCCCCCTTGTCCTCCCCTTCCACCCCACCAGCCTTCACATTCGACGTATCATCCTCGGCCATTTCCACCACCTCCAGCGCGATCCCACCACTAAACACATCCCCCCTTTCAGCATTCCGAAGGGACCACTCCCTCCGCGACACCCTGATCCACTCTTCCATCACCCCCAACACCCTCTCTCCTCCCCACGGCACCTTCCCGTGTGAGCCCAGGAGATGCAACTCCTGCCCTTTCACCTCCTCCCTTCCCACCGTCCAGAACCCAAACACTGCTTCCAGGTGAAACAGTGATTTACTTGTACTTCTCTCAATTTACTATACTGTATTCACTGAACACAATGTGGTCTGCTAAACACTGGGGAGACCAAACACAGGTTTGCTGATCACCTCCGTTCAGTTCACAAGCGTGACCCTGACCTGCCGGTCGCTTGCCACTGACAGACTGAGGGAGAGGGGCCTGGGGTAACACACCCCCTGACAGACTGAGGGAGAGGGGCCTGGGGTAACACACCCCCTGACAGACTGAGGGAGAGGGGCCTGGGGTAACACACCCCCTGACAGACTGAGGGAGAGGGGCCTGGGGTAACACACCCCCTGACAGACTGAGGGAGAGGGGCCTGGGGTAACACACCCACTGACAGACTGAGGGAGAGGGGCCAGGGGTAACACACCCACTGAGGGACTGAGGGAGAGGGGCCTGGGGTAACACACCCACTGACAGACTGAGGGAGAGGGGCCTGGGGTAACACACCCCCTGACAGACTGAGGGAGAGGGGCCTGGGGTAACACACCCACTGATAGACTGAGGGAGAGGGGCCTGGGGTAACACACCCACTGACAGACTGAGGGAGAGGGGCCTGGGGTAACACACCCCCTGACAGACTGAGGGAGAGGGGCCTGGGGTAACACACCCACTGACAGACTGAGGGAGAGGGGCCTGGGGTAACACACCCACTGACAGACTGAGGGAGAGGGGCCTGGGGTAACACACCCACTGATAGACTGAGGGAGAGGGGCCTGGGGTAACACACCCACTGATAGACTGAGGGAGAGGGGCCTGGGGTAACACACCCCATGACAGACTGAGGGAGAGGGGCCTGGGGTAACACACCCACTGACAGACTGAGGGAGAGGGGCCTGGGGTAACACACCCCCTGATAGACTGAGGGAGAGGGGCCTGGGGTAACACACCGACTGACAGACTGAGGGAGAGGGGCCTGGGGTAACACACCCCCTGACAGACTGAGGGAGAGGGGCCTGGGGTAACACACCCCCTGACAGACTGAGGGAGAGGGGCCTGGGGTAACACACCCACTGACAGACTGAGGGAGAGGGGCCTGGGGTAACACACCCCATGACAGACTGAGAGAGAGGGGCCTGGGATAACACACCCACTGACAGACTGAGGGAGAGGGGCCTGGGGTAACACACCCCCTGATAGACTGAGGGAGAGGGGCCTGGGGTAACACACCCACTGACAGACTGAGGGAGAGGGGCCTGGGGTAACACACCCACTGACAGACTGAGGGAGAGGGGCCTGGGGTAACACACCCACTGACAGACTGAGGGAGAGGGGCCTGGGGTAACACACCCACTGACAGACTGAGGGAGAGGGGCCTGGGGTAACACACCCCCTGATAGACTGAGGGAGAGGGGCCTGGGGTAACACACCGACAGACTGAGGGAGAGGGGCCTGGGGTAACACACCCACTGACAGACTGAGGGAGAGGGGCCTGGGGTAACACACCCACTGACAGACTGAGGGAGAGGGGCCTGGGGTAACACACCCACTGACAGACTGAGGGAGAGGGGCCTGGGGTAACACACCCACTGACAGACTGAGGGAGAGGGGCCTGGGGTAACACACCCACTGACAGACTGAGGGAGAGGGGCCTGGGGTAACACACCCCCTCACAGACTGAGGGAGAGGGGCCTGGGGTAACACCCCCCCTGACAGACTGAGGGAGAGGGGCCTGGGGTAACACACCCCCTGACAGACTGAGGGAGAGGGGCCTGGGGTAACACACCCACTGACAGACTGAGGGAGAGGGGCCTGGGGTAACACACCCCCTGACAGACTGAGGGAGAGGGGCCTGGGGTAACACACCCACTGACAGACTGAGGGAGAGGGGCCTGGGGTAACACACCCACTGACAGACTGAGGGAGAGGGGCCTGGGGTAACACACACACTGACAGACTGAGGGAGAGGGGCCTGGGGTAACACCCCCCCTGACAGACTGAGGGAGAGGGGCCTGGGGTAACACACCCACTGACAGACTGAGGGAGAGGGGCCTGGGGTAACACACCCACTGACAGACTGAGGGAGAGGGGCCTGGGGTAACACACCCACTGACAGACTGAGGGAGAGGGGCCTGGGGTAACACACCCACTGATAGACTGAGGGAGAGGGGCCTGGGGTAACACACCCACTGACAGACTGAGGGAGAGGGGCCTGGGGTAACACACTCACTGACAGACTGAGGGAGAGGGGCCTGGGGTAACACACCCACTGACAGACTGAGAGAGAGGGGCCTGGGGTAACACACCCACTGACAGACTGAGGGAGAGGGGCCTGGGGTAACACACCCACTGACAGACTGAGGGAGAGGGGCCTGGGGTAACACACCCACTGACAGACTGAGGGAGAGGGGCCTGGGGTAACACACCCACTGATAGACTGAGGGAGAGGGGCCTGGGGTAACACACCCCCTGACAGACTGAGGGAGAGGGGCCTGGGGTAACACACCCACTGACAGACTGAGGGAGAGGGGCCTGGGGTAACACATCCACTGACAGACTGAGGGAGAGGGGCCTGGGGTAACACACCCCCTGACAGACTGAGGGAGAGGGGCCTGGGGTAACACACCCCCTGACAGACTGAGGGAGAGGGGCCTGGGGTAACACACCCCCTGACAGACTGAGGGAGAGGGGCCTGGGGTAACACACCCCCTGACAGACTGAGGGAGAGGGGCCTGGGGTAACACACCCACTGACAGACTGAGGGAGAGGGGCCTGGGGTAACACACCCACTGACAGACTGAGGGAGAGGGGCCTGGGGTAACACACCCACTGATAGACTGAGGGAGAGGGGCCTGGGGTAACACACCCACTGACAGACTGAGGGAGAGGGGCCTGGGGTAACACACCCACTGACAGACTGAGAGAGAGGGGCCTGGGGTAACACACCCACTGACAGACTGAGGGAGAGGGGCCTGGGGTAACACATCCACTGACAGACTGAGGGAGAGGGGCCTGGGGTAACACACCCCCTGACAGACTGAGGGAGAGGGGCCTGGGGTAACACACCCACTGACAGACTGAGGGAGAGGGGCCTGGGGTGACACATCCACTGACAGACTGAGGGAGAGGGGCCTGGGGTAACACACCCACTGACAGACTGAGGGAGAGGGGCCTGGGGTAACACACCCCCTGACAGACTGAGGGAGAGGGGCCTGGGGTAACACACCCACTGACAGACTGAGGGAGAGGGGCCTGGGGTAACACACCCACTGACAGACTGAGGGAGAGGGGCCTGGGGTAACACACCCCCTGACAGACTGTGGGAGAGGGGCCTGGGGTAACACACCCCCTGACAGACTGAGGGAGAGGGGCCTGGGGTAACACACCCACTGACAGACTGAGGGAGAGGGGCCTGGGGTAACACACCCACTGACAGACTGAGGGAGAGGGGCCTGGGGTAACACACCCCCTGACAGACTGAGGGAGAGGGGCCTGGGGTAACACACCCACCGACAGACTGAGGGAGAGGGGCCTGGGGTAACACACCCCCTGACAGACTGAGGGAGAGGGGCCTGGGGTAACACAGCCCCTGACAGACTGAGGGAGAGGGGCCTGGGGTAACACACCCACCGACAGACTGAGGGAGAGGGGCCTGGGGTAACACACACACTGACAGACTGAGGGAGAGGGGCCTGGGGTAACACACCCACTGACAGACTGAGGGAGAGGGGCCTGGGGTAACACACCCACCGACAGACTGAGGGAGAGGGGCCTGGGGTAACACACCCCCTGACAGACTGAGGGAGAGGGGCCTGGGGTAACACACCCACCGACAGACTGAGGGAGAGGGGCCTGGGGTAACACACACACTGACAGACTGAGGGAGAGGGGCCTGGGGTAACACACCCACTGACAGACTGAGGGAGAGGGGCCTGGGGTAACACACACACTGACAGACTGAGGGAGAGGGGCCTGGGGTAACACACCCACTGACAGACTGAGGGAGAGGGGCCTGGGGTAACACCCCCCCTGACAGACTGAGGGAGAGGGGCCTGGGGTAACACACCCCCTGACAGACTGAGGGAGAGGGGCCTGGGGTAACACACCCACTGACAGACTGAGGGAGAGGGGCCTGGGGTAACACACCCACTGACAGACTGAGGGAGAGGGGCCTGGGGTAACACACCCACTGATAGACTGAGGGAGAGGGGCCTGGGGTAACACACCCCCTGATAGACTGAGGGAGAGGGGCCTGGGGTAACACACCCCCTGACAGACTGAGGGAGAGGGGCCTGGGGTAACACACCCCCTGATAGACTGAGGGAGAGGGGCCTGGGGTAACACACCCCCTGACAGACTGTGGGAGAGGGGCCTGGGGTAACACACCCCCTGACAGACTGAGGGAGAGGGGCCTGGGGTAACACACCCCCTGACAGACTGTGGGAGAGGGGCCTGGGGTAACACACACACTGACAGACTGAGGGAGAGGGGCCTGGGGTAACACACCCCCTGACAGACTGAGGGAGAGGGGCCTGGGGTAACACACCCCCTGACAGACTGTGGGAGAGGGGCCTGGGGTAACACACACACTGACAGACTGAGGGAGAGGGGCCTGGGGTAACACACCCCCCTGACAGACTGAGGGAGAGGGGCCTGGGGTAACACACCCCCTGACAGACTGAGGGAGAGGGGCCTGGGGTAACACACCCACTGACAGACTGAGGGAGAGGGGCCTGGGGTAACACACCCACTGACAGACTGAGGGAGAGGGGCCTGGGGTAACACACCCACTGACAGACTGAGGGAGAGGGGCCTGGGGTAACACACCCACTGACAGACTGAGGGAGAGGGGCCTGGGGTAACACACCCCCTGACAGACTGAGGGAGAGGGGCCTGGGGTAACACACCCCCTGACAGACTGAGGGAGAGGGGCCTGGGGTAACACACCCACTGACAGACTGAGGGAGAGGGGCCTGGGGTAACACACCCACTGACAGACTGAGGGAGAGGGGCCTGGGGTAACACACCCACTGACAGACTGAGGGAGAGGGGCCTGGGGTAACACACACACTGACAGACTGAGGGAGAGGGGCCTGGGGTAACACACCCACTGACAGACTGAGGGAGAGGA
>NW_027139261.1:12500-15000 GCF_035084215.1 Heptranchias perlo
CTCTCTCTCTGTCTCTATCTCTCTCTCTGTCTCTATCCCTTTCTCTGTCTTTCTCTCTCTGACTCTCTTTCTCACTGTCTCTCTATTTCTGAGTCTATCTGTCTCTCTCGCACTCTCTCTGTCTCTATCTCTCTCTCTGTCTTTCTCTCTCTGACTCTCTTTCTCATTGTCTCTCTATTTCTGAGTCTATCTCTCTCTCTCCCCCTCTCTGTCTCTTTCTCTCTCTCTCTCTCTGCCTCTTTCTCTCTCTGTCTCTCGATTTGAGTCTATCTGTCTCTCTCTCTCCTTCTCTGTCTCTTTCTCTCTCTTTCTCTCTGCCTCTTTCTCTCTCTGTCTCCCTATGTCTCTCTCTCTCTGTCAGTCTTGCACTCTCTCTCTCTCACTGTCTCCCTGTCTCTGTCTGTCTGTCCCTCTCTCTATCTGTCTCTCTGTCTGTCTCTCCCTGTCTCTTTCACTCTTTGTCTCTCTCTGTCTATCTGTCGCTCTGTCTCTCTCTCTCTCTCTCCCTATCTCTCGCTCCCTGCCTCTCTCTCTCTTTGTCTCTCCCTCCCCCTCTGTCTCTCTCTCCCTCTTTGTCTCTCTCTCTCTCTCTCTCGCTACCTCTCTTTCTCACTGTCTCTCTCTTTAGACTCTCTCTCTCTCTGTCTCTCTCTCTGAATCTCTCTCTCTGTCTCTCTCTCTCTCTGTCTCTCTCTCTCTCTGTCTCTCTCTCTCTCTGTCTCTCTCTCTGAATCTCTCTCTGTCTCTCTCTCTGAATCTCGCTCTCTGTCTCTCTCTCTCTCTTTCCGTCTGTCTCTCTCTCTGTCTCTGTCTCTGCCTCCATATGTCTCACTCTCTCTCTCTGTCTGTCAGTCTCACACTCCCTATCTCTCTGTTTCTCCCTCTCTGTCTCTATCCCTGTCTGTCTCTCTTCCCTCATTCTCCGTTTCTCTCTCTGTCTCTCAGTCTCAGTCTCTCTCTCTCTCTCTCGCTGTCTCTCTGTCTCTCTGTCTCTTTCTTTCTCCCTGTTTCTCTTTCTGTTTGCCTGGCTCTCTCTCTCTTTGTTTCTTTGACTGTTTGTCTGTCTGTCTGTCTCTCTCTCTGTCTGTCACTTTCACACTTTGTCTCTCTTGTTCTCTCTGTCTGTCTGTCTCTCTCTCTCTCTGTCTCTCTCTCTCTGTCTGTCTCTCTCGGTCTGTCTCTGTCTCTGTCTCTCTCTTTATCTCTCCCTCTCTGTCTCCCGCCCTGTCTCTTTCTCTCTCTCTCGCTCTGTCTCTTTCTCTCTGTCTCTCTCTATCCCTCTGTCTCTCTCTATCTCTCTCTCTCTGTCTGTCTCTCTCTCTGTCTCTCTGTCTGTCTGTCTCTCTCTGTCTGTCTGTCTGTCTCTCTATCTCTGTCTGTCTATCTGTCTGTCTCTGTCTCTCTCTCTGCTTCTTTCGCTCTCTGTCTCTCTCTCTGTCTCTTTCTCATCTTCCTCTCTCTCTCTGTCTGTCTCTGCCTCTCTATGTCTCTCTGCCTTTCTCTCTCTGTCTCTGCCTCTCTATGTCTCTCTCTCTCTGTTGCTCTATCTCTGTCGCTCTCCCTGTCTCTTTCTCTATCTCTCTCTCTGTAGCTCTATCTCTGTCTCTCTCCCTGTCTCTTTCTCTGTCTCTCTCTCTCTCTATCTCTCTCACCGTCTCTCTGCCTCTTTCTCTCCCTCTCTGTATCTCTCTCCCTCTCTGTATCTCTCTCTCTCTCTCTCTGTCTGTCTCTCTGTCTCTTTCCCTCTCTGACTCTGTCTCTCTCTCTTTCTCTATCACTGTCTGTCTATCTGTCTGACTGTCTCTCTCTCTCTCTGTCTCGCTTTCTCCCACTCTCTCTGTCTGTCTGTCTCTCTCTGTCTGTCTCTCTATCTCTTTCTCTCTCTGTCTCTCTGTCTGTCTCTCTATCTCTCTCTCTGTCTGTCTGTCTCTCTGTCTGTCTGTCTCTGTCTGTCTGTCTGTCTCTGTCTGTCTGTCTGTCTCTCTATCTCTCTCTCTGTCTCTCTCACTGTCTGTCTCTCTATCTCTGTCTGCCTCTCTATCTGTGTCTGTCTGTCTGTCTCTCCCTGTCTCTCTCTCTCTCTGTCTCTCTCTCTCTCTGTCTCTGTCAGTCTCACACTCCCTCTCTACCTCTGTCTCTCAGTCTCAGTCTCCCTCTCGGTCTCTCCATCTCTTCCTCTGAGTCTCTCTCTCTCTCCCCCTCTCTCTCTCTCTGTCCCTTTCACTCTTTATCTCTCTCTCTCTCTCTCTTTGTCTCTCCCTCTCTGTCTCTCTGTCTCTGACTCTCTCTCTGTCTGTCCCTCTCTGTCTCTCTCACACTTTGTCTCTCTCGTTCTCTCAGTCTCTCTGTCTCTCTCTCTGTCTCTCTATCTCTGTCTCTCTCTGCCTCCCTGTCTGTCTCTCTCTCTCTTTCTGTCTCTCTGCCTCTCTGTCTTTCTCTCTCTCTGCCTCTCTGTCTTTCTCTCTCTCTCTTCTCGCTCTCTCTGTGTCTCTTTCAGCCT
>NW_027139261.1:20000-35000 GCF_035084215.1 Heptranchias perlo
CTCTATCTCTGTCTCCCAGTCTCAGTCTCCCTCTCTGTCTGTCACTCTCTCTCTCCCTTTCTCTCTCAATCTGTCTCTCTCTCTGTCTGTCCCTTTCACTCTTTATCTCTCTCTCTCTGTTGCTCTGTCGCTCTGTCTCTCTCTCTCTCTGTCTCTTTGTCTCTGTCTCTGTCTCTCCCTCTCTGTCTCTCTGTCTTGGACTCTCTCTCTCTCTCTCTGTCTCTCTGTCTCTCTTTGTCTCTCCCTCTCTGTCTCTGACTCTCTCTCTCTTTGTCTGTCTCTCTCTCTCTGTCTCTCCAGTGCTTACTCTCTCTGTCTCCCTCCCTGTCTCTTTCTCTCTCTCTCTCTCTGTCTCCCTCTCTCTCTGACTCTCTCTCTCTCGGTCTCCCTCTCTGCCTCTCTATGTCTCACTCTGTCTCTGTCAGTCTCAAATTCCCTCCCTCTCTCTTTATCTCTCTGTCACTCTGTCTCTCTCTCTCCCTCTCTCTGTCTGTCTCTCACTCTCTATCGCTGCCTCTCAGTCTCAGTCTCCTGCTGTCTCTCTGTCTTTTACTCTCTTTGTCTCTGTCTCTTTCTTTCTCTCTGTCTCTCTTTCTGTCTCCGTCTCTCTCTCTCTTTGTCTGTCTGTCTGTCTGTCTGTCTGTCTGTCTGTCTCTCTCTCTGTCTAACTGTCTCTCTCTCTCTGTCTCTCTCTCTCTCTCTCTCTCTCTCTCTCTCTCTGTCTCTATCTCTCTCTCTGTCTCTATCTCTCTCTCTGTCTCTATCCCTTTCTCTGTCTTTCTCTCTCTGACTCTCTTTCTCACTGTCTCTCTATTTCTGAGTCTATCTGTCTCTCTCGCACTCTCTCTGTCTCTATCTCTCTCTCTGTCTTTCTCTCTCTGACTCTCTTTCTCATTGTCTCTCTATTTCTGAGTCTATCTCTCTCTCTCCCCCTCTCTGTCTCTTTCTCTCTCTCTCTCTCTGCCTCTTTCTCTCTCTGTCTCTCGATTTGAGTCTATCTGTCTCTCTCTCTCCTTCTCTGTCTCTTTCTCTCTCTTTCTCTCTGCCTCTTTCTCTCTCTGTCTCCCTATGTCTCTCTCTCTCTGTCAGTCTTGCACTCTCTCTCTCTCTCTGTCTCCCTGTCTCTCTGTCCCTCTCTCTATCTGTCTCTCTGTCTGTCTCTCCCTGTCTCTTTCACTCTTTGTCTCTCTCTGTCTATCTGTCGCTCTGTCTCTCTCTCTCTCTCTCCCTATCTCTCGCTCCCTGCCTCTCTCTCTCTTTGTCTCTCCCTCCCCCTCTGTCTCTCTCTCCCTCTTTGTCTCTCTCTCTCTCTCTCTCGCTACCTCTCTTTCTCACTGTCTCTCTCTTTAGACTCTCTCTCTCTCTGTCTCTCTCTCTGAATCTCGCTCTCTGTCTCTCTCTCTCTGTCTCTCTCTCTCTCTGTCTCTCTCTCTCTCTGTCTCTCTCTCTGAATCTCTCTCTGTCTCTCTCTCTGAATCTCGCTCTCTGTCTCTCTCTCTCTCTTTCCGTCTGTCTCTCTCTCTGTCTCTGTCTCTGCCTCCATATGTCTCACTCTCTCTCTCTGTCTGTCAGTCTCACACTCCCTATCTCTCTGTTTCTCCCTCTCTGTCTCTATCCCTGTCTGTCTCTCTTCCCTCATTCTCCGTTTCTCTCTCTGTCTCTCAGTCTCAGTCTCTCTCTCTCTCTCTCGCTGTCTCTCTGTCTCTCTGTCTCTTTCTTTCTCCCTGTTTCTCTTTCTGTTTGCCTGGCTCTCTCTCTCTCTTTGTTTCTCTGTCTGTTTGTCTGTCTGTCTGTCTCTCTCTCTCTCTGTCTCTCTCTCTCTGTCTGTCTCTCTCGGTCTGTCTCTGTCTCTGTCTCTCTCTTTATCTCTCCCTCTCTGTCTCCCGCCCTGTCTCTTTCTCTCTCTCTCGCTCTGTCTCTTTCTCTCTGTCTCTCTCTATCCCTCTGTCTCTCTCTATCTCTCTCTCTCTGTCTGTCTGTCTCTCTCTCTGTCTGTCTGTCTGTCTGTCTCTCTCTGTCTGTCTGTCCGTCTCTCTATCTCTGTCTGTCTATCTGTCTGTCTCTGTCTCTCTCTCTGCTTCTTTCGCTCTCTGTCTCTCTCTCTGTCTCTTTCTCATCTTCCTCTCTCTCTCTGTCTGTCTCTGCCTCTCTATGTCTCTCTGCCTTTCTCTCTCTGTCTCTGCCTCTCTATGTCTCTCTCTCTCTGTTGCTCTATCTCTGTCGCTCTCCCTGTCTCTTTCTCTATCTCTCTCTCTGTAGCTCTATCTCTGTCTCTCTCCCTGTCTCTTTCTCTGTCTCTCTCTCTCTATCTCTCTCACCGTCTCTCTGCCTCTTTCTCTCCCTCTCTGTATCTCTCTCCCTCTCTGTATCTCTCTCTCTCTCTCTGTCTGTCTCTCTGTCTCTTTCCCTCTCTGACTCTGTCTCTCTCTCTTTCTCTATCACTGTCTGTCTATCTGTCTGACTGTCTCTCTCTCTCTCTGTCTCGCTTTCTCCCACTCTCTCTGTCTGTCTCTCTATCTCTTTCTCTCTCTGTCTCTCTGTCTGTCTCTCTATCTCTCTCTCTGTCTGTCTGTCTCTCTGTCTGTCTGTCTCTGTCTGTCTGTCTGTCTCTGTCTGTCTGTCTGTCTCTCTATCTCTCTCTCTGTCTCTCTCACTGTCTGTCTCTCTATCTCTGTCTGCCTCTCTATCTGTGTCTGTCTGTCTGTCTCTCCCTGTCTCTCTCTCTCTCTGTCTCTCTCTCTCTCTGTCTCTGTCAGTCTCACACTCCCTCTCTACCTCTGTCTCTCAGTCTCAGTCTCCCTCTCGGTCTCTCCATCTCTTCCTCTGAGTCTCTCTCTCTCTCCCCCTCTCTCTCTCTCTGTCCCTTTCACTCTTTATCTCTCTCTCTCTCTCTCTCTTTGTCTCTCCCTCTCTGTCTCTCTGTCTCTGACTCTCTCTCTGTCTGTCCCTCTCTGTCTCTCTCACACTTTGTCTCTCTCGTTCTCTCAGTCTCTCTGTCTCTCTCTCTGTCTCTCTATCTCTGTCTCTCTCTGCCTCCCTGTCTGTCTCTCTCTCTCTTTCTGTCTCTCTGCCTCTCTGTCTTTCTCTCTCTCTCTTCTCGCTCTCTCTGTGTCTCTTTCAGCCTCTTTCTCTCTCTCACTGCCTCTTTCTCTCTCTCTCTCTGCCTCTTGCTCTCTCTCACTCTGTCTCTCTCTTTCTCTCTCTCTATCTCTCTCTCTGTCTCTCTCTCTCTATCGCTGCCTCTCAGTCTCAGTCTCCTGCTGTCTCTCTGTCTTTTACTCTCTTTGTCTCTGTCTCGTTCTTTCTCTCTGTCTCTCTTTCTGTCTCCGTCTCTCTCTCTTTGTCTCTATGTCTGTCGGTCTGTCTCTCTCTCTAACTGTCTCTCTCTCTGTCTCTCTCTCTCTCTCTCTCTCTGTCTTTCTCTCTCTGACTCTCTTTCTCACTGTCTCTCTATTTCTGACTCTATCTCTCTGTCTCTCTCTCTCACTCTCTCTGTCTCTCTGTATATCTCTCTCTCTCTCCCTCTCTCTGCCTCTTTCTCTCTCTGTCTTTCCATGTCTCTCTCTCTCTCTGTCAGTCTTGCACTCTCTCTCTGTGTCTCCCTGTCTCTGTCTCTGTCCCTCTCTTTCTTCCTGTCTGTCTGTCCCTCTCTCTATCTATCTCTCTGTCTGTCTCTCCCTGTCTCTTTCACTCTTTGTCTCTCTCTGTCTATCTGTCGCTCTGTGTCTCTCTCTCTCTGACTCTCTCTCCCTGTCTCTCTCTCTCTGTCTCTCTTTCCGTCTGTCTGTCTGGCTCTCTCTCTCTCTCTGTCGCTGCCTCTATATATCTCACTCTCTCTCTCTTTCTGTCTGTCAGTCTCACACTCACTATCTCTCTATCTCTCTGTTTCTCCCTCTCTGTCTCTGTCCCTGTCTCTCTCTCTCTCCCTCATTCTCCGTCTCTCTCTCTCTCTCTCTCTCTCTCTCTCTGTCTCTCGCTGTTTCTCTGTCTCTCTGTCTCTTTCTTTCTCCCTGTTTCTCTTTCTGTTTGCCTGGCTCTCTCTCTCTTTGTTTCTTTGACTGTTTGTCTGTCTGTCTGTCTCTCTCTCTGTCTGTCACTTTCACACTTTGTCTCTCTTGTTCTCTCTGTCTGTCTGTCTCTCTTTCTCTGTCTCTCTCTCTCTGTCTGTCTGTCTCTCTCTCTGTCTCTGTCTCGCTCTCTCTCTGTCTCGCTCTCTCTGCCTCTTTCTCTCTCTGTCTCTCTCTCTTTCGTCTATGTCTCACTCTCTCTGTCTCTCTCTGCAGTCTCACACTCTCTATCTCTGTCTCTCTCTATGTCTCTCTCTCTGTCTCTTTCTCTCTGTCAGTCTCACAGTCCCTCTCTCTCTCGCTCTCTCCCTCTCCATCTCTGTCTCCCAGTCTCAGTCTCCCTCTCTGTCTCTCTCTCTCTCTCTCCCTTTCTCTCTCAATCTGTCTCTCTCCCTGTCTGTCCCTTTCACTCTTTATCTCTCTCTCTCTCTCTCTCTCTTTGTCTCTCCCTCTCTGTCTCTGACTCTCTCTCTGTCTCTCTCCCTCTCTCTGTCTGTCTCTCTCTCTCTATCGCTGCCTCTCAGTCTCAGTCTCCTGCTGTCTCTCTGTCTTTTACTCTCTTTGTCTCTGTCTCGTTCTTTCTCTCTGTCTCTCTTTCTGTCTCCCCGTCTCTCTCTCTTTGTCCCTATGTCTGTCGGTCTGTCTGTCTCTCTCTCTCTCTAACTGTCTCTCTCTCTGTCTCTCTCTCTGTCTCTCTCTCTGTCTTTCTCTCTCTGACTCTCTTTCTCACTGTCTCTCTATTTCTGACTCTATCTCTCTGTCTCTCTCTCTCACTCTCTTTGTCTCTCTGTATATCTCTCTCTCTCTCCCTCTCTCTGCCTCTTTCTCTCTCTGTCTTTCCATGTCTCTCTCTCTCTCTGTCAGTCTTGCACTCTCTCTCTGTGTCTCCCTGTCTCTGTCTCTGTCCCTCTCTTTCTTCCTGTCTGTCTGTCCCTCTCTCTATCTATCTCTCTGTCTGTCTCTCCCTGTCTCTTTCACTCTTTGTCTCTCTCTGTCTATCTGTCGCTCTGTGTCTCTCTCTCTCTCTCTGACTCTCTCTCCCTGTCTCTCTCTGTCTCTCTTTCCGTCTGTCTGTCTGGCTCTCTCTCTCTCTCTGTCGCTGCCTCTATATATCTCACTCTCTCTCTCTTTCTGTCTGTCAGTCTCACACTCACTATCTCTCTATCTCTCTGTTTCTCCCTCTCTGTCTCTGTCCCTGTCTCTCTCTCTCTCCCTCATTCTCCGTCTCTCTCTCTCTCTCTCTGTCTCTCGCTGTTTCTCTGTCTCTCTGTCTCTTTCTTTCTCCCTGTTTCTCTTTCTGTTTGCCTGGCTCTCTCTCTCTTTGTTTCTTTGACTGTTTGTCTGTCTGTCTGTCTCTCTGTCTGTCACTTTCACACTTTGTCTCTCTCGTTCTCTCTGTCTGTCTGTCTCTCTTTCTCTGTCTCTCTCTCTCTGTCTCTCTGTCTGTCTGTCTCTCTCTCTCTCTCTCTGTCTCTGTCTCGCTCTCTCTCTCTGTAACGCTCTCTCTGCCTCTTTCTCTGTCTCTCTCTCTTTCGTCGATGTCTCACTCTCTCTGTCTCTCTCTGCAGTCTCACACTCTCTATCTCTGTCTCTCTCTATGTCTCTCTCTCTGTCTCTTTCTCTCTGTCAGTCTCACAGTCCCTCTCTCTCTCTCGCTCTCTCCCTCTCTATCTCTGTCTCCCAGTCTCAGTCTCCCTCTCTGTCTGTCACTCTCTCTCTCCCTTTCTCTCTCAATCTGTCTCTCTCTCTGTCTGTCCCTTTCACTCTTTATCTCTCTCTCTCTGTTGCTCTGTCGCTCTGTCTCTCTCTCTCTCTGTCTCTTTGTCTCTGTCTCTGTCTCTCCCTCTCTGTCTCTCTGTCTTGGACTCTCTCTCTCTCTCTCTGTCTCTCTGTCTCTCTTTGTCTCTCCCTCTCTGTCTCTGACTCTCTCTCTCTTTGTCTGTCTCTCTCTCTCTGTCTCTCCAGTGCTTACTCTCTCTGTCTCCCTCCCTGTCTCTTTCTCTCTCTCTCTCTCTGTCTCCCTCTCTCTCTGACTCTCTCTCTCTCGGTCTCCCTCTCTGCCTCTCTATGTCTCACTCTCTCTCTGTCAGTCTCAAATTCCCTCCCTCTCTCTTTATCTCTCTGTCACTCTGTCTCTCTCTCTCCCTCTCTCTGTCTGTCTCTCACTCTCTATCGCTGCCTCTCAGTCTCAGTCTCCTGCTGTCTCTCTGTCTTTTACTCTCTTTGTCTCTGTCTCTTTCTTTCTCTCTGTCTCTCTTTCTGTCTCCGTCTCTCTCTCTCTTTGTCTGTCTGTCTGTCTGTCTGTCTGTCTGTCTGTCTCTCTCTCTGTCTAACTGTCTCTCTCTCTCTGTCTCTCTCTCTCTCTCTCTCTCTCTCTCTCTGTCTCTATCTCTCTCTCTGTCTCTATCTCTCTCTCTGTCTCTATCCCTTTCTCTGTCTTTCTCTCTCTGACTCTCTTTCTCACTGTCTCTCTATTTCTGAGTCTATCTGTCTCTCTCGCACTCTCTCTGTCTCTATCTCTCTCTCTGTCTTTCTCTCTCTGACTCTCTTTCTCATTGTCTCTCTATTTCTGAGTCTATCTCTCTCTCTCCCCCTCTCTGTCTCTTTCTCTCTCTCTCTCTCTGCCTCTTTCTCTCTCTGTCTCTCGATTTGAGTCTATCTGTCTCTCTCTCTCCTTCTCTGTCTCTTTCTCTCTCTTTCTCTCTGCCTCTTTCTCTCTCTGTCTCCCTATGTCTCTCTCTCTCTGTCAGTCTTGCACTCTCTCTCTCTCACTGTCTCCCTGTCTCTGTCTGTCTGTCCCTCTCTCTATCTGTCTCTCTGTCTGTCTCTCCCTGTCTCTTTCACTCTTTGTCTCTCTCTGTCTATCTGTCGCTCTGTCTCTCTCTCTCTCTCTCCCTATCTCTCGCTCCCTGCCTCTCTCTCTCTTTGTCTCTCCCTCCCCCTCTGTCTCTCTCTCCCTCTTTGTCTCTCTCTCTCTCTCTCTCGCTACCTCTCTTTCTCACTGTCTCTCTCTTTAGACTCTCTCTCTCTCTGTCTCTCTCTCTGAATCTCTCTCTCTGTCTCTCTCTCTCTCTGTCTCTCTCTCTCTCTGTCTCTCTCTCTCTCTGTCTCTCTCTCTGAATCTCTCTCTGTCTCTCTCTCTGAATCTCGCTCTCTGTCTCTCTCTCTCTCTTTCCGTCTGTCTCTCTCTCTGTCTCTGTCTCTGCCTCCATATGTCTCACTCTCTCTCTCTGTCTGTCAGTCTCACACTCCCTATCTCTCTGTTTCTCCCTCTCTGTCTCTATCCCTGTCTGTCTCTCTTCCCTCATTCTCCGTTTCTCTCTCTGTCTCTCAGTCTCAGTCTCTCTCTCTCTCTCTCGCTGTCTCTCTGTCTCTCTGTCTCTTTCTTTCTCCCTGTTTCTCTTTCTGTTTGCCTGGCTCTCTCTCTCTTTGTTTCTTTGACTGTTTGTCTGTCTGTCTGTCTCTCTCTCTGTCTGTCACTTTCACACTTTGTCTCTCTTGTTCTCTCTGTCTGTCTGTCTCTCTCTCTCTCTGTCTCTCTCTCTCTGTCTGTCTCTCTCGGTCTGTCTCTGTCTCTGTCTCTCTGTATATCTCTCTCTCTCTCCCTCTCTCTGCCTCTTTCTCTCTCTGTCTTTCCATGTCTCTCTCTCTCTCTGTCAGTCTTGCACTCTCTCTCTGTGTCTCCCTGTCTCTGTCTCTGTCCCTCTCTTTCTTCCTGTCTGTCTGTCCCTCTCTCTATCTATCTCTCTGTCTGTCTCTCCCTGTCTCTTTCACTCTTTGTCTCTCTCTGTCTATCTGTCGCTCTGTGTCTCTCTCTCTCTGACTCTCTCTCCCTGTCTCTCTCTCTCTGTCTCTCTTTCCGTCTGTCTGTCTGGCTCTCTCTCTCTCTCTGTCGCTGCCTCTATATATCTCACTCTCTCTCTCTTTCTGTCTGTCAGTCTCACACTCACTATCTCTCTATCTCTCTGTTTCTCCCTCTCTGTCTCTGTCCCTGTCTCTCTCTCTCTCCCTCATTCTCCGTCTCTCTCTCTCTCTCTCTCTCTCTCTCTCTGTCTCTCGCTGTTTCTCTGTCTCTCTGTCTCTTTCTTTCTCCCTGTTTCTCTTTCTGTTTGCCTGGCTCTCTCTCTCTTTGTTTCTTTGACTGTCTGTCTGTCTGTCTCTCTCTCTGTCTGTCACTTTCACACTTTGTCTCTCTTGTTCTCTCTGTCTGTCTGTCTCTCTTTCTCTGTCTCTCTCTCTCTGTCTGTCTGTCTCTCTCTCTGTCTCTGTCTCGCTCTCTCTCTGTCTCGCTCTCTCTGCCTCTTTCTCTCTCTGTCTCTCTCTCTTTCGTCTATGTCTCACTCTCTCTGTCTCTCTCTGCAGTCTCACACTCTCTATCTCTGTCTCTCTCTATGTCTCTCTCTCTGTCTCTTTCTCTCTGTCAGTCTCACAGTCCCTCTCTCTCTCGCTCTCTCCCTCTCCATCTCTGTCTCCCAGTCTCAGTCTCCCTCTCTGTCTCTCTCTCTCTCTCTCCCTTTCTCTCTCAATCTGTCTCTCTCCCTGTCTGTCCCTTTCACTCTTTATCTCTCTCTCTCTCTCTCTCTCTTTGTCTCTCCCTCTCTGTCTCTGACTCTCTCTCTGTCTCTCTCCCTCTCTCTGTCTGTCTCTCTCTCTCTATCGCTGCCTCTCAGTCTCAGTCTCCTGCTGTCTCTCTGTCTTTTACTCTCTTTGTCTCTGTCTCGTTCTTTCTCTCTGTCTCTCTTTCTGTCTCCCCGTCTCTCTCTCTTTGTCCCTATGTCTGTCGGTCTGTCTGTCTCTCTCTCTCTCTAACTGTCTCTCTCTCTGTCTCTCTCTCTGTCTCTCTCTCTGTCTTTCTCTCTCTGACTCTCTTTCTCACTGTCTCTCTATTTCTGACTCTATCTCTCTGTCTCTCTCTCTCACTCTCTTTGTCTCTCTGTATATCTCTCTCTCTCTCCCTCTCTCTGCCTCTTTCTCTCTCTGTCTTTCCATGTCTCTCTCTCTCTCTGTCAGTCTTGCACTCTCTCTCTGTGTCTCCCTGTCTCTGTCTCTGTCCCTCTCTTTCTTCCTGTCTGTCTGTCCCTCTCTCTATCTATCTCTCTGTCTGTCTCTCCCTGTCTCTTTCACTCTTTGTCTCTCTCTGTCTATCTGTCGCTCTGTGTCTCTCTCTCTCTCTCTGACTCTCTCTCCCTGTCTCTCTCTGTCTCTCTTTCCGTCTGTCTGTCTGGCTCTCTCTCTCTCTCTGTCGCTGCCTCTATATATCTCACTCTCTCTCTCTTTCTGTCTGTCAGTCTCACACTCACTATCTCTCTATCTCTCTGTTTCTCCCTCTCTGTCTCTGTCCCTGTCTCTCTCTCTCTCCCTCATTCTCCGTCTCTCTCTCTCTCTCTCTGTCTCTCGCTGTTTCTCTGTCTCTCTGTCTCTTTCTTTCTCCCTGTTTCTCTTTCTGTTTGCCTGGCTCTCTCTCTCTTTGTTTCTTTGACTGTTTGTCTGTCTGTCTGTCTCTCTGTCTGTCACTTTCACACTTTGTCTCTCTCGTTCTCTCTGTCTGTCTGTCTCTCTTTCTCTGTCTCTCTCTCTCTGTCTCTCTGTCTGTCTGTCTCTCTCTCTCTCTCTCTGTCTCTGTCTCGCTCTCTCTCTCTGTAACGCTCTCTCTGCCTCTTTCTCTGTCTCTCTCTCTTTCGTCGATGTCTCACTCTCTCTGTCTCTCTCTGCAGTCTCACACTCTCTATCTCTGTCTCTCTCTATGTCTCTCTCTCTGTCTCTTTCTCTCTGTCAGTCTCACAGTCCCTCTCTCTCTCTCGCTCTCTCCCTCTCTATCTCTGTCTCCCAGTCTCAGTCTCCCTCTCTGTCTGTCACTCTCTCTCTCCCTTTCTCTCTCAATCTGTCTCTCTCTCTGTCTGTCCCTTTCACTCTTTATCTCTCTCTCTCTGTTGCTCTGTCGCTCTGTCTCTCTCTCTCTCTGTCTCTTTGTCTCTGTCTCTGTCTCTCCCTCTCTGTCTCTCTGTCTTGGACTCTCTCTCTCTCTCTCTGTCTCTCTGTCTCTCTTTGTCTCTCCCTCTCTGTCTCTGACTCTCTCTCTCTTTGTCTGTCTCTCTCTCTCTGTCTCTCCAGTGCTTACTCTCTCTGTCTCCCTCCCTGTCTCTTTCTCTCTCTCTCTCTCTGTCTCCCTCTCTCTCTGACTCTCTCTCTCTCGGTCTCCCTCTCTGCCTCTCTATGTCTCACTCTCTCTCTGTCAGTCTCAAATTCCCTCCCTCTCTCTTTATCTCTCTGTCACTCTGTCTCTCTCTCTCCCTCTCTCTGTCTGTCTCTCACTCTCTATCGCTGCCTCTCAGTCTCAGTCTCCTGCTGTCTCTCTGTCTTTTACTCTCTTTGTCTCTGTCTCTTTCTTTCTCTCTGTCTCTCTTTCTGTCTCCGTCTCTCTCTCTCTTTGTCTGTCTGTCTGTCTGTCTGTCTGTCTGTCTGTCTCTCTCTCTGTCTAACTGTCTCTCTCTCTCTGTCTCTCTCTCTCTCTCTCTCTCTCTCTCTCTGTCTCTATCTCTCTCTCTGTCTCTATCTCTCTCTCTGTCTCTATCCCTTTCTCTGTCTTTCTCTCTCTGACTCTCTTTCTCACTGTCTCTCTATTTCTGAGTCTATCTGTCTCTCTCGCACTCTCTCTGTCTCTATCTCTCTCTCTGTCTTTCTCTCTCTGACTCTCTTTCTCATTGTCTCTCTATTTCTGAGTCTATCTCTCTCTCTCCCCCTCTCTGTCTCTTTCTCTCTCTCTCTCTCTGCCTCTTTCTCTCTCTGTCTCTCGATTTGAGTCTATCTGTCTCTCTCTCTCCTTCTCTGTCTCTTTCTCTCTCTTTCTCTCTGCCTCTTTCTCTCTCTGTCTCCCTATGTCTCTCTCTCTCTGTCAGTCTTGCACTCTCTCTCTCTCTCTGTCTCCCTGTCTCTCTGTCCCTCTCTCTATCTGTCTCTCTGTCTGTCTCTCCCTGTCTCTTTCACTCTTTGTCTCTCTCTGTCTATCTGTCGCTCTGTCTCTCTCTCTCTCTCTCCCTATCTCTCGCTCCCTGCCTCTCTCTCTCTTTGTCTCTCCCTCCCCCTCTGTCTCTCTCTCCCTCTTTGTCTCTCTCTCTCTCTCTCTCGCTACCTCTCTTTCTCACTGTCTCTCTCTTTAGACTCTCTCTCTCTCTGTCTCTCTCTCTGAATCTCGCTCTCTGTCTCTCTCTCTCTGTCTCTCTCTCTCTCTGTCTCTCTCTCTCTCTGTCTCTCTCTCTGAATCTCTCTCTGTCTCTCTCTCTGAATCTCGCTCTCTGTCTCTCTCTCTCTCTTTCCGTCTGTCTCTCTCTCTGTCTCTGTCTCTGCCTCCATATGTCTCACTCTCTCTCTCTGTCTGTCAGTCTCACACTCCCTATCTCTCTGTTTCTCCCTCTCTGTCTCTATCCCTGTCTGTCTCTCTTCCCTCATTCTCCGTTTCTCTCTCTGTCTCTCAGTCTCAGTCTCTCTCTCTCTCTCTCGCTGTCTCTCTGTCTCTCTGTCTCTCTGTCTCTTTCTTTCTCCCTGTTTCTCTTTCTGTTTGCCTGGCTCTCTCTCTCTCTTTGTTTCTCTGTCTGTTTGTCTGTCTGTCTGTCTCTCTCTCTCTCTGTCTCTCTCTCTCTGTCTGTCTCTCTCGGTCTGTCTCTGTCTCTGTCTCTCTCTTTATCTCTCCCTCTCTGTCTCCCGCCCTGTCTCTTTCTCTCTCTCTCGCTCTGTCTCTTTCTCTCTGTCTCTCTCTATCCCTCTGTCTCTCTCTATCTCTCTCTCTCTGTCTGTCTGTCTCTCTCTCTGTCTCTCTGTCTGTCTGTCTCTCTCTGTCTGTCTGTCCGTCTCTCTATCTCTGTCTGTCTATCTGTCTGTCTCTGTCTCTCTCTCTGCTTCTTTCGCTCTCTGTCTCTCTCTCTGTCTCTTTCTCATCTTCCTCTCTCTCTCTGTCTGTCTCTGCCTCTCTATGTCTCTCTGCCTTTCTCTCTCTGTCTCTGCCTCTCTATGTCTCTCTCTCTCTGTTGCTCTATCTCTGTCGCTCTCCCTGTCTCTTTCTCTATCTCTCTCTCTGTAGCTCTATCTCTGTCTCTCTCCCTGTCTCTTTCTCTGTCTCTCTCTCTCTATCTCTCTCACCGTCTCTCTGCCTCTTTCTCTCCCTCTCTGTATCTCTCTCCCTCTCTGTATCTCTCTCTCTCTCTCTGTCTGTCTCTCTGTCTCTTTCCCTCTCTGACTCTGTCTCTCTCTCTTTCTCTATCACTGTCTGTCTATCTGTCTGACTGTCTCTCTCTCTCTCTGTCTCGCTTTCTCCCACTCTCTCTGTCTGTCTCTCTATCTCTTTCTCTCTCTGTCTCTCTGTCTGTCTCTCTATCTCTCTCTCTGTCTGTCTCTCTATCTCTCTCTCTGTCTCTCTCACTGTCTGTCTCTCTATCTCTGTCTGCCTCTCTATCTGTGTCTGTCTGTCTGTCTCTCCCTGTCTCTCTCTCTCTCTGTCTCTCTCTCTCTCTGTCTCTGTCAGTCTCACACTCCCTCTCTACCTCTGTCTCTCAGTCTCAGTCTCCCTCTCGGTCTCTCCATCTCTTCCTCTGAGTCTCTCTCTCTCTCCCCCTCTCTCTCTCTCTGTCCCTTTCACTCTTTATCTCTCTCTCTCTCTCTCTCTTTGTCTCTCCCTCTCTGTCTCTCTGTCTCTGACTCTCTCTCTGTCTGTCCCTCTCTGTCTCTCTCACACTTTGTCTCTCTCGTTCTCTCAGTCTCTCTGTCTCTCTCTCTGTCTCTCTATCTCTGTCTCTCTCTGCCTCCCTGTCTGTCTCTCTCTCTCTTTCTGTCTCTCTGCCTCTCTGTCTTTCTCTCTCTCTCTTCTCGCTCTCTCTGTGTCTCTTTCAGCCTCTTTCTCTCTCTCACTGCCTCTTTCTCTCTCTCTCTCTGCCTCTTGCTCTCTCTCACTCTGTCTCTCTCTTTCTCTCTCTCTATCTCTCTCTCTGTCTCTCTCTCTCTATCGCTGCCTCTCAGTCTCAGTCTCCTGCTGTCTCTCTGTCTTTTACTCTCTTTGTCTCTGTCTCGTTCTTTCTCTCTGTCTCTCTTTCTGTCTCCGTCTCTCTCTCTTTGTCTCTATGTCTGTCGGTCTGTCTCTCTCTCTAACTGTCTCTCTCTCTGTCTCTCTCTCTCTCTCTCTCTCTGTCTTTCTCTCTCTGACTCTCTTTCTCACTGTCTCTCTATTTCTGACTCTATCTCTCTGTCTCTCTCTCTCACTCTCTCTGTCTCTCTGTATATCTCTCTCTCTCTCCCTCTCTCTGCCTCTTTCTCTCTCTGTCTTTCCATGTCTCTCTCTCTCTCTGTCAGTCTTGCACTCTCTCTCTGTGTCTCCCTGTCTCTGTCTCTGTCCCTCTCTTTCTTCCTGTCTGTCTGTCCCTCTCTCTATCTATCTCTCTGTCTGTCTCTCCCTGTCTCTTTCACTCTTTGTCTCTCTCTGTCTATCTGTCGCTCTGTGTCTCTCTCTCTCTGACTCTCTCTCCCTGTCTCTCTCTCTCTGTCTCTCTTTCCGTCTGTCTGTCTGGCTCTCTCTCTCTCTCTGTCGCTGCCTCTATATATCTCACTCTCTCTCTCTTTCTGTCTGTCAGTCTCACACTCACTATCTCTCTATCTCTCTGTTTCTCCCTCTCTGTCTCTGTCCCTGTCTCTCTCTCTCTCCCTCATTCTCCGTCTCTCTCTCTCTCTCTCTCTCTCTCTGTCTCTCGCTGTTTCTCTGTCTCTCTGTCTCTTTCTTTCTCCCTGTTTCTCTTTCTGTTTGCCTGGCTCTCTCTCTCTTTGTTTCTTTGACTGTTTGTCTGTCTGTCTGTCTCTCTCTCTGTCTGTCACTTTCACACTTTGTCTCTCTTGTTCTCTCTGTCTGTCTGTCTCTCTTTCTCTGTCTCTCTCTCTCTGTCTGTCTGTCTCTCTCTCTGTCTCTGTCTCGCTCTCTCTCTGTCTCGCTCTCTCTGCCTCTTTCTCTCTCTGTCTCTCTCTCTTTCGTCTATGTCTCACTCTCTCTGTCTCTCTCTGCAGTCTCACACTCTCTATCTCTGTCTCTCTCTATGTCTCTCTCTCTGTCTCTTTCTCTCTGTCAGTCTCACAGTCCCTCTCTCTCTCGCTCTCTCCCTCTCCATCTCTGTCTCCCAGTCTCAGTCTCCCTCTCTGTCTCTCTCTCTCTCTCTCCCTTTCTCTCTCAATCTGTCTCTCTCTCTGTCTGTCCCTTTCACTCTTTATCTCTCTCTCTCTGTTGCTCTGTCGCTCTGTCTCTCTCTCTCTTTCTGTCTCTTTGTCTCTGTCTCTGTCTCTCCCTCTCTGTCTCTCTGTCTTGGACTCTCTCTCTCTCTCTCTGTCTCTCTGTCTCTCTTTGTCTCTCCCTCTCTGTCTCTGACTCTCTCTCTCTTTGTCTGTCTCTCTCTCTCTGTCTCTCCAGTGCTTACTCTCTCTGTCTCCCTCCCTGTCTCTTTCTCTCTCTCTCTCTCTGTCTCCCTCTCTCTCTGACTCTCTCTCTCTCGGTCTCCCTCTCTGCCTCTCTATGTCTCACTCTGTCTCTGTCAGTCTCAAATTCCCTCCCTCTCTCTCTATCTCTCTGTCACTCTGTCTCTCTCTCTCTCCCTCTCTCTGTCTGTCTCTCTCTCTCTATCGCTGCCTCTCAGTCTCAGTCTCCTGCTGTCTCTCTGTCTTTTACTCTCTTTGTCTCTGTCTCTTTCTTTCTCTCTGTCTCTCTTTCTGTCTCCGTCTCTCTCTCTCTTTGTCTGTCTGTCTGTCTCTCTCTCTGTCTAACTGTCTCTCTCTCTCTGTCTCTCTCTCTCTGTCTCTCTCTCTCTGTCTCTCTCTCTCTCTCTCTGTCTCTATCTCTCTCTCTGTCTTTCTCTCTCTGACTCTCTTTCTCACTGTCTCTCTATTTCTGAGTCTATCTGTCTCTCTCGCA